>NW_009716796.1:0-20585 GCF_000703405.1 Apaloderma vittatum | reverse complement strand
GACCTGCTGACCCCTCTTCTCTTGACACATCCCAGGATGCGGTTGGCCTTTTGTGCTGCATGAGCGCACTGCCGGCTCATGTTGAGCTTCTCATCTATAATCACGAAGAATATGCAGATGAATAGATAATAGCTTTGCCCTGGGTTGAAGGCAGTCTTAGTATACTTGCTCCTTAAGCTATAGAACTTTTAAGACACATGGCTATCTATATTTCTAGAGAAGAAAATTAACTATCTTTGCACGGGAGCCACGATTTAGCATATATAACCAACAATTGTGCTGATGGTACAATACCTCAGCAAAAAACGCCAGGGATTAAAAGGCAGGCATAAACTAGTGTTGGATGATAAAGCTTACAGTAACTACTAGATGTTTGCAGTAAATCAAAATCATAAGAAACACATCATATAAGGTTTAGGTTTGCCTTTTTAAAAAAAAAAAAGTTGAAAAAATACCAGATTTAGATCTTATAAAATGAAGAGCTCATCTAAAAATAAATCAGAGATAGATCTGATAAAATGAAGAGCTAATCTAATCATCTTGGGATTGGTTTGACAAGCAGTCACTGATTACTTCTTATGGAAATATAAGGGAAAAAAAGGATTTTTCTAAATTTATGAAATGTAGCCAGATATATTTTGGTAGTTTCTCAAGTTGACTGAAAGAACACAACAGAAATATTGCACAGGATCATGTCTGTTTTGATGGCAAAGTGTCAAAACATACACTGACAGTTCCATTTTGACTAATTTAAGGCACTTCCTTCTGAAACATTATTTACATTTTAACTTAATTAGCTATTATGTCCAAAAAAGCCCTCAGTGTTATAAAAATTGTGTTCTTTCCAGTATCTCCCTTTGTGGAAAAAAAATAAAAATTGTTCACAGCCTAATTAAATGAAAAATCAGTTTTCCAAATTTCAGAACATTCATCTAGTATTTTCAAGTAAAAATTTTCAAGATGCAAGCTTAGATTCCACATAGTAGCTCACATGGGCATCATGGTCATGTGTGACCACAACAGGATCAGGGCGTTTGAAGTTTTTTGTATGTTCAGGTGGTTGTTTAACCCGTAATGACCAAAATTAATGGAAATATCCACTAAAAGTTGGATATTTACAGCTTTCAGCAAAGCATAAGAGTTTTCATGGTAAAAATTGTTTTAAATCAGCCTGGAACAATCAGATGAAAGTATTACCTATAATTTATTTTATTTCTGTTTCACAGTACTTAGGATATATACCTCGGTATAGGATATGTTAAGCATCTACTCATGCAAAATATTTTTAACAAAAATGTCCAGTGCATAAAGCCAGTGAAAAGAATTGAAAAGCTTTTGTATGGTGACAGGTATTATTTAAGGATGCTAAAATAAAAGGATAATTACTTTTAGAATGGAAGTCAAGTTCCCGATATACTTCAATGGAGAGGGCAGGCAGGTGAAGTGCTTTTGACAATATTTTTCTCATGCTTCCAGCACATACCGCTAACAACCTAATGAGGTGCCTTTCTAGTATGAACTGCAGGTCAAAAAAATCCATGATAAAAGTAATGATTCTCTTTTTGAAAAATCCATGGGTCAGAGAGGAGGCGTGACATGACTACGTAACAAGTTTGTTCTGTAATGGTAATTTTGGCCATCTTCCCACCTTCCCCACTCCAAAGTGGTCCATTGTCAATCTCCTCACACACCATCGATGACAGTAATTTGCTTGCCTGCTAGCAGACAAAAAGCTTTCTGTTAAAAGCTATATTTAATAAAATCATCTCTCTCTGCCTCTCAAACCCACTTTTTGCGATTGAAATGTATTTATTATGCCAATAAAGGTGGTGCCTCAAGCTGAGGGCTGCTGTCGTGCTCACACTCATCTGCAGCCAGTGCTGACAATACACAAGCAGTCTATCTGGCAAGCCTGCAGCTAAGGCTCCCAGCGCACAGAGGACTCTGACCACACCGAGAAGAGAATCCGTGTCACACAGCTCCCATCTCAGTCTGGCATCCCATCCCACAGGCTAGCATTTCGCACCTTTTCCAGACAGAATCTCCAGTTTGAAATTACGATAACACATTACTTCCCATTTGTATTTACTACGGAAAAAGTATATATTTATATTAATAATAAGCCTGCACAGGTTGTTTACGTGCTCTGACAGGTTAACCAAAGACTTTGTAGGGTACAGTTAATAAATTCATTGTAAAGAAAAAGTTACCGTAACACTTAAAAAGTTGCTACTCCATCTTTCTTCTCTCCCACGCAAAACAATACGTTTTGCTAAAATACTAAGAGATGATTACAGGTGATAAAATGCATTTATACATTTTTCACTGAGTGCCCCAGTCATCTGGGTATATTTGCATCTATAGTCTGTTTGTTTTCTTTTGCTCTTTTAAGCTGAAATGTCTCCTCTTTAAGGGCAAATGCAGGTGTTTGAAGTCTTAATAATCTCAAGGGTCAAGAAAACCATTTTCTACCAAACTATCGTCTTAACTGGCTTGGGAAGAAATGTCAACCCAGCAGCTGAAGAACCCCCCAGCAGAGCACACTGCCTCTCACAATGGTGTCAGACACAGCCCACAGCGCTGCCGCTCTTTAATTTCCTATTGCCCATCTATTTTCTCCACCTGTGTTCCAACCAGACAGTTGCTTCTCTGTGAATTTGGAAAGGCAAGATTAAATCAAGGCCAAATTCAGTTGTTACGTCTGACAGTTGCCGAAGAAAGCAGAATGTTTTCTTAAATTGAGGTTTGACATTGGATTCCCATGCCAGCTGCACAAGTTGTTCTGTCCTGGTAGTTGTTGACAGTAGCTATAAAAAGTATAATATATTCATTTTCAAAACTGTATTTATAAATCAAGCTTCCATGACAGCTGGACCAGACATGTTCCTGTCCTAATTGCAGTGTTCTTAGGGAAGAACAGGAGAAGAAAGAGACAAAAGCAAGCACTTTTTTTGCACTGCAGTTCTACTTTTCAGTCATCTGCTTGCTAACCCCACTTATTCAAAATTAAGTCATAAAAGTGATGATGTTTAGCAGCACCACTGACTGAGAAGATGGCCATCATCTTGAAGAGGCAGAAAGAATCCTCCGTGTGGTTTTACAAGTAAAAGACACAAACACAAGTTTTGTCAACAACCAGGCTGGAGTCACTTTTCTTATGCCTGTATTTGTAAAGCAAACCCAAATGAAACAGGTTCAAAATTTAATAAAGAAAGAGAGATTGTTATCAAAGAATTGGTAAGAAATTACTTTTCACAGATACATGCTAGTTCTGATTGAGTTTGGGTTTAAGAAAGCCTTTATCCATCAGCACACAGGTTAAAGAATGGAGAGAAAAAGCTCAACTAAAATAACCAACAGGCTTGTCACTGGATATATAACCTGGGAGAAGAGGGATCCAGATTCAAATCTCTGCCTGGTTAGAGACTGTAAACTCCTTAGCCAGGTTTTCCTCTATTTTAAAGTATAGCTTTTTTCCACTCACTCTCATGAAAAATGCAGAAGATTTCAGTTTCTTCTCACTTCAGAATGGAAATGTCAACACCCTTCAGATTGGAAGAGGGGCATCTCATCTAGCTTATGGACAGCCAGATCCACCATATACCAGTACGCTGATTAATAGATCCAGTTAGGTGGCAGAATGCGTTTATCTTATCCAGTAAGTAGGCCATAACAGAAGTGACTATAAATCATCAACTATGTGACAGAGATCAATCTCTTTTCAAACTAGTCTTCAAGACAAGGCTTTTGAAAAGTAACAACAGCTCCAGCAGCACATTTGTTTCTCACTCTCTTATATCTGACGGTTCAACTTTTAACACCGACACCCTCAAGGGAGATGATGGGAAGCTCTTTAATATTCTGCCGAATTCCAATTTATCACATGTCTTTGTTCAGGGCCTGCTTAGGGCAGCATTAGAAGGCTTCACAAAAAGGCAAATGCAACAACATAGGGAACCCAGTGAGGATGATGCACTTTCCCTTGAGCAGTGGCCCCTTGCTCTCAGCATTAGGTTCCCAGCTGCTACTGAAGGATCAAGAAGGAGCAGTATAGCAAGCAGCTTTCGTTTTGTCTGCAGGAAGCCAAGAGATTATCTGATGTGTCTTCTGTAATCATCAGGGTAATTGTGATCTTGAGGTAAAGCCAATACAGCACTTCACACATGGATTTAACTACATCCAACTTATCTGGAAGCCAAAGCAACACCAGCTACTCTATGTCTCCAGGGGCATATTTAAGCACAAGCACACATCTCGGCCGATCTGTAATTTTCCTGAGGCAATTCTTTTGTTCCAGCAGAAGCCTCAAATACATCTCTTGCGTTTTAAGGTGCACAATCATGATTAAGGTAATGAGAAGAAGGCTGCAAGAGTTCCAGCAGAAGCCTCAAATACATCTCTTGCATTTTAAGGTGCACAATCATGATTAAGGTAACGAGAAGAAGGCTGCAAGGAGTTAATGTTAATTTTCTCCTTGCCCAGCCATTGTTATTCAAGTGGGTGTTGGATGAGCGAATTCACAATTTTATATTTAAATGCCATCAAGGGTGCACAGCTCCTTATTGACTTTGGCATATAAGCAAATAATGAAACCTCATTCATCAACTAAGTGCCCTGAAACGATGATGGCTTTACAACTCCTGCATGCCTTCCCACAGTACAAGTTCAGAGCCTGCTGGCAGGTAATGGCACAGCTGTCGGTCACCAGAGCTGCTCCTTGGCACTGCAGAGCACTACAGATACTGAGGAGACATCCCAAATGCTGAACAAAATGACTAAACATAGCAGCAAGACCAACTCAGCTTAGAAACAATGGTTTGCAAGACAAACAATCAAATTCTCAGCTACATATAACCAGCTAAATCACTTACCACAGCAGAATTATTCTCTTTCTTTGAGGATCAGTGGATTACACACCATCTCACCTGGAGTTGAAGGGACTCAGTTTCTAAATTAAGTTTTCCCTCTGTCCTATGGAGGAGTAGCTGCAAATTACTAAACTCAAATGTCAAAGATGAAAACATTTCTCTGAATGCCATTTGCGCGCTGTTTGCATGATTAAACACTAATGCAAAGTGTTTAATCTGCTGCCATCACAGAAGCCTTTGCATATGCTAGAATTATTTATTGATGTTCCAAATTCTCTAATTAAAAATAGAAGACCCATGATAAAAAAAAATCATAATTCCTAGAATTAATAGAATGTCTGATACTTGCTGCATTATGCAAATGTTAACAAATTAACAATAAAAGTACTGTCGTCCCAAAACAAATGGGGAGAAAAAAAAAAGCCAGCAGTTGGGTAAGACAATATTGCTATTACACTGTTAGTAGGAGTGCACTCCTACCTGAGTGTTACCAAACTACTGGCATTGTAGTGGCTCAACATTTTTCCTTCGAATATCATCTTTGTTGTTATTTTCTAAGCTAGTCTTCACCAATCTTGTTGACAGCAATCACTGAAACAGTAAATCATGATATCAAGACGGTTATTATAAGGAAAAATAACCACTTTGAGTAAGTGAAGGCTCTGAAACAGGAAAGAGTATGTTCAAAAATATGGAAATGCATGGGAAATTAAGATATCAAATTAGTTACTTTATCAAAGTCAGTAGGAGAACTGATGACAGTCTAAAGTACTAACATGAGAGTGGTCTTGACAGTGGACCCCCATACAACCAACAAAAAGATAATAAGATCCAACCAAATTTGAACTTAAAACTGAAACTGAACTAAAGTAGAATTTTTGGTTCACCAGGGAATTATTTTGTATAGGGCTTTTCCACACTGAAATAAGATTTAACAGATTTTTTAGACTGTTCTAGCCATTACTTGTTCTTGACTCAGACAAAAGCAACCCACTGCTACCAGCAGTTTTCCTGCAGTCAGACATCACATACAACAGAATTATTTCCGTGCATTTTAGTTTAATTCACCAAGTGCAGTTAAAGTCCTGCTATTTATTTTTGTACTTACAAGCTAGCCTAACTTCAAAAAAAGACATCTATCTGGGATCAGGTTTCCAAAAACTAAATGTCTGTCCTAAATTTGTATTTCATAATTTGGAATGTTAAACCAAATTCAAGCCAGGCTTACAAAGTTGAAACATTACAATGCTTAGACCCTGCATAACGTGCAGAATGATCACTTTTTGCTTTTCTCCATCATCCAAGGTCTGGACCTTCAAAAGTTATGTGATCAATGTAAAAACAAAACAAAACAAGAAAAACAAAAACATCACAAAACCACCCTCTGATGCAGTGAAGTCAGCAGCCTGTTATAGTACAAACAGCCCATAAAAGTTATTGCAGAGAGAGGGGGGAAAACAAAACAACACTGCATCATTAAGTTTAAGAGATGTCTTCTAGCAGCTTGGTATTTAATAGGATTTCCTACAGAAATTACTTAGTTCATGGCAACTTTTGAATATTCAGTGTGTTAGTCTTTAGCTATAATAGCTGTGGACTAGAGATGCAGGAAGCCCCAGCAGTTCAGGTAGGCTGCAACTACATTCAGACATACAGCTGATTCAGTTCTTATGTAGACTCCATATTAAAGACCAAAGTACCAATGAAAGAGATTCAATTTTCAAGACTGAAGCAGCTGCCAAGAAGTCATTACCCAATTTCTGTTGCCTCTTGCAGTCTTGTCCTATAAAAGGATTAGAAAATTTGCACAACACCTTTGCAACAACAGAGTCACTATAGAAAATTACTACAAAAAGCAGTCATGAGACTTGCCTGGTCTTGCTACGAATATATAGGAAGTAGGAGGAAGCTGAAAATGTGATGCTAAAGTACTGTCTCGTGGGCCCTGAGACTTCTGTAAGATTTTAAATTCTGGTGAAAAAGGACTTTGGATGGTTGGTAGTATGCCGCTAACATTTACCTAAGCCTTGGAAGAATTATCTACAGTGTTTTAACCAAATATTTTGGTACTGAAAATACCAAAAAAAAATCATTTGCAGCACTTCATTTATCTTCAGATATACAACTAAAGCAATTGTTTACTTCAAAAGAAAGAAAATTTGGAGTCAAAAGTTGTACTGAGTATTGCCTTTCTCCAGTCTTGAAGGCTCCAGCAGCAGAAGGGCAGACTTCCCAGAAGTCAGTGTAAGTGCAACAGTAGCCTCAAAATGGTGAAATGCTTTTGGGTTTGAACAGGCAGGCTGTATATTGTGAAAAAAATGCTTTTCTTTCCTTTTTTTTAAAAAAAAAAAAAGGAAAGAAGAGAAAGAAAAAAGAATGAGTCAAGATCCTTGTGCCACAGCAGCCTGTGGGGAGGCACCTGTGCTACCACTCACCATATGGAGAGCATTCCCCTCATTTGCTGGTAACACTGACTGTTTATTGTTCTGATGTACTTAAGAAACAAAGGCAAAGTTTTTCCTTACCACCAAGATTTCCAGGAGCAAGACTGGGTTGCCAGAGCTGGATGCTTTCCCACCTAAAGGGGAGGCAACACATGAATGAACGGTGCGTGCAGCTCTGAGCACACAGCGAACAGCCGACGTGCATCCCAGGGTACGGATCTGCTCTGTTCTTTTTGCACATCTTCTCACCATAACAGACCTGACAGAAAAGGCATCTACTAATGTTTGCTCCCAACACACTTTCTTATTTGTTCCTCATAAATGGCAACACTTGTGACAGTTGGCTGAACCCCAAAAGCTGTTTTAATACCACTTTGCAGTCCACCAACACTCTGAAAGAAACCGATTTCCTCACTGGAGTATTTACATCTTCCTGAAAAATTGCCAGTGACAGTATTACCTATTAATTCATGACACACTATTCTCCTGTATCTTAGACCTTTAAAATGAAAGGATCCATGGAAGGTGGAGCTTTTTAACCCTCCAAGAACTAACTTATCACCCTTGCAGCACCCCAGTAAGAAAGTAACGACTGTTCTTCCTTGTCACATAGATAAGGAATGACAGGAGGGTAAGAACATTTTCAGAAGTGCCCAGCTGGATTGAATTCTCAGTTTAAGGCAATGAAAGCTTCATTTTCAGATAGTCAACTGAATAGTTGCAAAAGACATGGTATGGGAAGGGGAGAAGGAATCAATCATTTATGCCAAGATCAAGAAGAAAAAAAAAAAAACAAGAAAAAAATTTACACAAAAATTAAAGCTCTGAAAATGAATGATCCCTTCTGAAATCATCTTCTGAAGAAATTTTCAAAACACGGATGGAGGTGATGCAGGACCGAGCTGCTTCTGGCTGCCAGACCTTAGTACTCTCTCTAATCATGTAAAGGGATCAAGTAGGATATTGCAAATTAAACAAAAAATGAATTTGCTATGGAAACTAAAAATCATACTGTGATGAACAGAGCTCTGCCATATGCCACAGCTGAGGTGAAGAGTCTTCAGCCAGTGGAGGTGACAGAGGAACAGTATTACTGGGTTGAAGATATGACAGTTTACCTATGGCAGCTTACCTTGGTTATAAGTTTGACAAGTTGTCTTGTAAAATAATGTCATAGCACAGTTATTAGGCATTCCCATAGGTATTTGATCAACTTTGTCTTTTTATATGATCAAAAAAAAAAAAGAAGAAGAAATTTGAATGTAGGCTGTGCTGTGGGCTTACTTTTGTTGAACAGGGTGGGAAGGAGGAGGAAGAGAGGAAGAAATCGTATTCTGTAAAAAAATGCCAACCTACTCATTTCTATTTTAAGCATAACTTCTATGAAAAAAAAAAAAATCATCTGAGCATCAACTTGTATTTAATACAAGTTTCACGATTTAAACCCAGATTGATAGTAGATTCAAAGTACATAATTCAATACATTTTTACATTGCTGTATGTCTTTGCTATGTAATTAGTCTTGATGTAAAATTGTTTTCATCACAAGTCTTCCCACCCAGGTAAGTGAATAGATGTACAAAGCACTTGTCTTTCTGACCAACTGTAAATCAGCTTTGGTGGGGGAGCCTCTGGACCTCAACTGTTGTCTCTGAAAATGATATTACCTGTTTTTCTACCAGTGCACAAGAATATTCTCTAAAACCACACTGCAAACAACTCAGTCTAAAAATAGTCATTGTAGCCATAAAGAGATAATGTTCTACTTGCTGGAAAAAACTAGTAATAAAAATATAACAAGCTAAACACCTCAGATTTCATTGTGGGAACTTCATCTCATCACAGCAAAATACAGAGTCACAACACCACACAACACAGTTGATGTCTTACCAAATATAAAGTCAGCTATCACAAATAGAGTGCAAAAATAACACAGGCAGTCTTGCAGAGAAAGGAAGACTGACAACATAGGGTTTTTTAATTCTCCCTTACATGTCCAAAATATTAAGCAAAGTGACTAAGAGATGCTTCAAATTATACC
Organism: Apaloderma vittatum; assembly: GCF_000703405.1. Classification (NCBI taxonomy): domain Eukaryota; kingdom Metazoa; phylum Chordata; class Aves; order Trogoniformes; family Trogonidae; genus Apaloderma; species Apaloderma vittatum. Next base: position 11,232 of record NW_009716796.1, on the reverse strand, counting down.
CCAAAAATCTTTCCATTACAGTTAAGAAAACTGTATACGGAGGAGAAAGAGAGAGAGAGAGAGAGACAGACTGAAGCAACATTTTCATGACTCATGACATGTAGATACAGCTCACTGAATTTGAAATGGAAAATAATGCAAAATATAGAATAAAACTTATATGCCTTGACAAGAGCAATAAGGAGAAGAGTATAGAAGGCTGTAGAAGAAAGGACGTGAGGGACATTATTCACACTTAGTCAGAGGAACACAGCAGGACTAATCTCTAGATTGATTCCTTCAGCCCTAGTTGCCTTTTGCGGACAGGCTGGGGTGCAGGAAGGGGTGTAGAGCATTAACCAGCATGGGTGAATGTTTTAATGAAGCTAAAACTTTTCAATGAATGCCACATATGCAGCATTCAAAGTGCTGAAGGAGGTGGATATTTTTCATGACAAAACTGTTTTATTCTGCATCAAGCCTTTTATTTTGTTAAAGCATCCATGAATGAATATGCCTGGCTTTAGTATCCCATAAAATAAAAGAAAAAATACATATGCTGCTTAGAAAGATAACATTCCTAATAAGCCTCTCATTGAGACTGGTGAAGATGAGGATTTTACAGTGGATATGACTTAAACCACAGAATTAAAAATAAAATATAGAACAAATTTATTTTTAATTAATTCACATGCCACCCCCATTCAACTGAGGTATGTGGGAGAGCTGCATTAAGACTCCAATGTTCTCACCCAGAAAAGAGTCAAACCTTAAAAAGTGTTTCACTTCAGTAGGTAGGACAGTATATCACCAAAAGTTGAAAGAACCTACTTTATTTTAGGCATACACACCCTAAACCTCTCCTTTAGACATAAATAAGAACACATATAAACATCACTGCCTGCTCACTTCTTTAAAACAAAGAAAAATTATGGGCAGCAATGTATGTAAAAAAATGCATTGTTGTATTCACCCAAGACTCAAATCTACTACTCAAAACAGTTCAAGAAAATTCAATGTAAACTTGCACATGAATTCCTGAGCAAAACACAAGATCAAGCCTTAGAATCCCTATCTATGCAGAGAAAAAAGTTACAACTTACTTAAAACTTCACCTGCTTAAATAACTGTAATAAAGGCTAGAAAAAAAAAAATCACATCATGTAACAGTATATTACAGCACAGCTGCCATTGTTCTAGAAATGTGCAGACGAAGACTCAACTATATCTTTCTATTTATTGGAGTCTTTTCTATGAACTTTTGCAATGTCTCTTCAATCATAATGCCCAGATATTGCATTATCAACTGGTTTTCCACATTTTTCACCTGAACATCCATGCTTTCCAGTTCTGAGATAGCCTACCCCAAAGATTCAGTGGAGCTGCTGCTTCTCTGGACCAGCTGGACATGCATGGACTCATAATCATCAGAGGCACAGGGCATCTAGCTCACAGATCTACATTACATTCTCGAATCCATCCTGAAAGAATGGACAAAGTCTAAGTTGCTAAAGAATTGGCCATCAACTAAAATGGAAATTGTAGTACAGGTCTGATCAAAGTGGCCACAGGAATAATCTGCAAGACATGGGGATGTCTTAAGACAGTTAAGAGGTTAAGGCAACTGGGAAAACTGATACTGGCAGCAACTGTCACCACAAGCTATATTGAGCCATTTATGATTAGCAAAAGCTTCCCAAGGCAAATGCACCTAAACAAGATGTCATTATCACATTATTTGTTTGGAGTAGAAAGGAAAATTCTAGGTTAATACTAAAATATTCATGGAAGGAAGTAAAACAAACCCTTTTGCTTCACATCACTTGAATTGCCAGCTAACCACTGGATCAAGAGGTCATCTTCAGATCTCAATGTTTGCACTGTACTAACCCCTAATTGCTTATCAGATAAAGAGAGTATTTTCCCTTAGTTTATCTTCAGTAAGTATACTTTTAAAAGAGACAGTAGGCCACATCCTAACCCATTTAACCAATTTCAGCAAAAGGGATCAGGGAGGAGAAATGAGGTATGGAGCTACATCGTGTCATCTGAGATCCCGTTTCTATCACAGCAGCTCAGGCACTGAGGCAAATCCTAATGCCTCCGCGTCAACAGCACCATATTAAACAAAAAGCATGCGGAGAGCCCTGCTTTTGTAAAATTACAGATCAAAACTGAAAACATTTTCTGGAGGAGAAGCAGAGGCAAGTACATGAGGAACTGGGAGAGCTGGAGCAGAAACTGGCCCCAAGCCACAGTCAAGACTTTTCTCACTTTAAAGCAGAGGAAACAAGTGGGATGATAGAAGCATGGTCTGTCGCTGGCAGCAGCATCTGTGCAGACTGCCGTGGGTTTCAGTGGTCTGCCTGGCTACCACGTCTGAGTGCATGAATCAGAAGCTCCCTCTCAGGATTAAATCATTTCCAGTAATGAATTCTGTTTTCTAATTTTCAAACAGTGTGATACTAGAGCTTGGGCCAACAAACCATCACAGTCACAGCATGGCCTCTGCTGCTGGCACTTCAGCAGAAAGCCATGGTAGTGACACAAATGACATTGTGAGCAGCGTTAGTGGGACAGATTTATTTTGTGGCACTGGTCAGCTAATATGTATTGTTCTACAGTACCAGTGGGCCTGAGACCCATGGTGTAGATGGAAAGAAGCCACCTATGGATGCAGTGTTTGACAGTTTACCAGAGCGAAAGTTTGTTAGTGGATAGCAGCAAATAGATAGTAACAACAAGTTTGTAGCCTCTGGACCAAAATCATGTTTCTCAATCTTTTTTTAATGCACAAATCTATCACAACTTGTCATGGGAGAGGAAGAAGTAATCCATAGACTCTATATATCTCATAATCACAAATGTCTTTACATTATAAAAGGGATGAATATTGTACAAACTTCTGAAAGTATATTAGTATTATCTTCTGTGAATTTGTGTTAATAAAATATTTTATCTCCCTCCGTGTTGTTTTTCCATGAGTTTAGATACCTTCTCATATACTATTGACCACTGGCTAAGAAACTCAGGACATGGGTCCAAATGGATTTGGAGACTTCATGGTTGCTCCTTCTAGTCCTAGGATATATTAACTGAATGAAGCTTAACAACCCACATGGCAGCTTTGACGGTTAACTTGGGAGAAGTACTGGCCAGATTTCCCACTCAGTTTTTTGCAAGCCAAACCTTTTACAGGCCTTTTTTTCATTTATTTTTTGTTTTCAGGGGGTAGAAACTGACATTTTACATTGAAAAATGCCTCCCACAAATTCTAACATAAAGGAAAAAAAAAAAAAAAGAAAAAAACAACCAAACGGTCAAAAACATCCCCTGCTCTTGTCAGTTCCTTCAACCTCAGGAATTCAGTTTACACTTTTTAAACAAAGGAAAAAACAAAACAAAACAACAAACCCACAAATGTCTTACGGGTTCTAGTGTTTAATGTTGATGGATTTCCTGGTTGGCTAGAGGTTACCTTCTAGCAGATGTCATTTTCAATGCTTCATATTGCTGGACTCCTACCCTTAGGTAGCAAGGCAACACTTACTAGAAAAATCATAACCTTTTCATCAGTCACTGTGGCACTCTAGGGCCAGTATCCAGCAAATTACGGTTATGAGAAACGTACTCAGGTCTGTCAGTACAGGCTGGAAGAGATGAGCTCCAAGTCACCCACCCGCAGGAATAACTTCACCCCTTCCAAAGACATTTCAGCCTCAAGATATCAAAATGCAGAGCTTGCAACAGACTGAAATGGAAACTTCAGGCTTCCCAGAGAACAGTTCCCATTTTCACAAGCAAATTACATAAATTTCCCCTCAAGTTTTGCTACTCAGTAATTCAACTTGAAAGACAATATTACTGCCACGTGGTTTCTAGGAGAAGAGGTACCCAGTTTGGATCAGGAGTACATGCTTTCTTCCTCTAAAGATCATCATTTTCAGGGTTGGTTTTTATTTACAGGCTTATTTGTGTCACACTGGAGATCATTTTGTAATGAGAAAATGACTGCTAGCATGACAAAGCCATGCTATCTTTTGTGATCAAAGGCATTTTAAGAGAAGGGGAAGAATTTCTGTGTGTACGTATTGGAAAGCGGCGCCCGATGCTGCTGTTGGCCTCCTTTGCTGTAGATTAATGTGTTGATGTTAAGCTACTTCAGTTAAACTCACTCCTACCAGCCATCCGTAACTACTGAGTTTCAAGACAGAAGCTTTCGTCTCATTTAAAAGCAGGGATTTGGCTTTGTCAGCCAAAATGATCAAGAACACTCAGCAGGGGAAAGATTACACCTAAATGGCAAACCTCTGTTATTAAAGGTCACCCTGTAACACCACTTCCATTACCATGGACTTTGCTGACATTTACACCACGACCCCATATTTAGAGAAAGCCAGAGATGTGCCCAGCATGGAGCAGGAGTGGGGGCCCTTCTCCTTGCCCTACAGGAGCAGGTTTGATTAGCATTTTCTATATCTATTCTTTTTTCACTTTGGAAGACTGGAAGACATGACTCTAGCATGACCCAGAGGGTGGTAATCAAGTTCAGGTGTAGCCTGGTATGGTAGGGAGGAACCCATTTCATCCAAATCCACCCTCTACTGGCCACATTTTGTGTTTTGAGCCAGGTTCACTCTCTGAAAGCTGGCTTTGCTCAAGAACATGTTCCCAATTTTTGCTTTCCTTCTAACTCTTTCTGAATGCAAATCAAATGAGTCATAAGGTCATAGCAAGGTACGTCTACATTTACCACTGTGTGGAGAGAAGAAAAGATCAACAGAAGAGACAAGGACAAAATGTAATCCTTGCTGATAATGAACAAAAAGAAGGTACTCTGAGAAAAATCAGTTGTTTTGGAAAATAATCACCACCAAAAGAAGCCAACCCTGTGTTTTATTCATTTATTACAAAATAAAGCCTAGTCGTGTCACACAGAACTTATCAAGCAAGGTGACAGATCAGCTTTTGGCTATATATTTAGCTCTGAAGTTGGTGGTTGTCTCTTCTACATGCATGACTGTAATAAACACATGAGAATAAAAATAGCTGTCTTGCATATATTCATATCTATTGTCTGGTTTTGAAACCCCGAAGGAAAAATGTGAGTTGTCATCTCCTTTTTCTCCCCCAAGTCAAATGGCTTTGAAGCAGTAGTGAATACCAGAATTAACAGCTCTAGGCTAGCCCAAAGATACAAATAAACTCAATGGTAACAGTACAAGTCACAGACTACAAAACAGATATAGAACTGTCTTAAAAGCACAAAGAGATGTGGAGGGATTTTACTTAAGAGTAGCTCTTATAGATTTCACAGGAAGGAAGAAGGCAGGATGCCCAATGAGATGACCATGTAACTTACCAAAACAACACAATTTCTCATCTCTCACATATTACTCGCAAACAACAAAAAATGATCTTAAGTAATTGTATTTCAAGTAACCTTACCTCACAAATGAGATTGTTTAAAAGGAGCTTTTGAATTCCTCAAGTTAGTTTTTCACTGATGCCTAACTAGGCTAGGTGCTTAAGATCAAATTTTAACTTACACTTTTTTGTATTAAGACCAGTAAGGTTTTTAGTCTCTTGCAGCTAGCATTATGTAAACTGTATCATTTAGCTAAGTGTAACACAAAACCAGGTATTTTCTTCAGAAGTCACTGATAAAATATGTTTGTTGATCCTCTTTGCACAAAAGGATGGGATGCTTGCAATCAGAGCTACTTAACATTCACACATAGAGATTTCAGCAATGAAGTACACAAGCTAAAGCATACTTTGGAAGAGGTGACAGTCATGTCACCATACAAGCAGCAATAAATTATGTCACTCGTATGGCTCAACAGACCAGTGCTAGCAAGGTTACTTATTTCTGGGCAGTTAATCCTGAGCCTTTTTACTACATAGTGACTGTTACATTCATCAGTAGGTTACCATAAAACTATGATACAATGTAGAACAAATTTAAGACTCTACTTGCTTTCTGTTATACACAGATATAACAATTTATAGTAAAATAAATGTATAACAAATGTAACCATCTGGGCATCTATAGTGAAAGAAATTCAGGTTCGGTGATAGGAAAGCATATTTGTTCTCCATAAGGTAATAAACACTTTGTTAATTGTAGAAACAAGACTATAAGGCTAAAAAGTTTGAGGCTCTTCTGATATTTAATCCATGCAATTTACTACAGCCACCAAAGTTAAGCTAGCAGGTTGGGATTTTTACCTCTGAAAATAAATAGTGTAATTTTTTCTTGTTTAGATAAATTAATAACTCCTTAAAGAATTTGTTTACGCAGCAGTACACTGCAATTTGGGACTGAGCACACCAACACTATATAAAGTGTTAAGTGATAGTGTTGTTACGATGGGGAGTTCTTCTTCAGAAGAATATCACTGACTCCTTGGCGTCCTAGTTCAGAGCTATCAAGTGATGGCTTCCCAAAGCACAGTGTTAAACTCTTAATCTATTTTGAAAGATATCATTCCATATTCACTAGACCCAGTTCCAACTAGGAAATTACTTCAGAGTGTACTTCAAGTGACATGATTAAAGCAAGCAGTTTCACCAGCAGCAGAATTAATAAAAACTGGTTTCTTACAGGCTTGTATCTCACGGCTAGATTCTCCAGGGACTAACACAGAGCAAGGCTGAACTGATGCTTTCTTACATTGGTTGCTCTCCTCCATGATATTCTAGAGTATAATATAATGTGAAACCATGGCTAATAAAGTCTTCCTCCTCTACCAATCCACTTATATTCACCTAATTCATAAGACAGATTTGAAACTCTTGTCAAGTTTGGCCAAAACTCTCAGACATGCAAGAAGGTGAAGGTGGGCTGCCTGTTTGTTGCTGTAGAAAGTCACCAACAGGACTCCTGCTTCCTGAAGGAGTTTGGTTTTTTCACTTATCTGAGCCCCAATTCTCCAAGGAAACTGGCCATTCGCTGCCAGTCAACTTCCCTCATTCCCAGGTCCCCAGCACGTGAGAGGTACTGTCTCTGTAACGACATCAGATACACTGAGGAAACTTCCAATTATTAGAGCAACGACTCTATTGCTTCGACACTCCACAGGCTATTTATATTCATTTAGTGGCAGACAGAACTGTCAGTCACTGTATGAGCTACATCAGTGCCACGAGATCTGACCTCCTGTTGAAGCTGGCCTTCCCCTGCACTTGAGCCTCAGAAAGTTCAATTACATGGGCTTTATGCAGGCGCCTTTCAGACGTGGATGTGTGTCAGGGAGCTGATATAGATGAAATAATTTCTTTTCTTTATGCCCACTGTAAAAAGATCCCTTTCTGACGGACTACTGCAAAAATTAAGTTTTGATTCCTTGGTCTAAAGAGGCAGATAAGACATATTCTTGATCTTCAAACACCTCTGAAAGTTTGCTGTAGAGATTTCTATAAATATTTTAGCAAAGAAGTGATGCTCCTTACCTGTTTTTAACCTAAGGACTCGCTCAGATTAAACACCTTGGAAAAGCCTATTTTGTGTGTATGTAGTCAATCTTGCCCAGCGTTTAAAAAAGGCTTTAAACTTAACACTACTTCCTAAGATTGCATTCTTATGTACAACAGATAGAAGTGTCAGTCACCTCATCATAACCACATTTAACACTAAAATAAAAAAGGGCGAACTATACACTTATATCAGTTACTCTTACTTCCCCTTCAGCTAAAATGCCGTAGCGTTGTCAAAAAATCAGAGAGATTATTTCACAGCTATTTCTTGGTGCTTCAAGCTGACTTTCACAGTCGAAACAATCCAAAGATCTGCAAGTATGTATCAGTTTAGCCAAAATGAATCACCCCTGCACAAACAATACACTCAGGTAGAGGAATCAAGAATTCCTTGTAAAAGTAAACCAGGGTGGTTCAGAAGATGACAACAGAACCACTGTCAGATGTGGACCACACAAGGTCACAAAATTTTCCATTTAAAGGGTAGAGTAAGCAGAAACAGGATTTCATTACAAAGGGATAACTAAGGTGTAAATGTTAATGCAGTTGAAGGGAAAAATCTCCTCTGTGAAAAAAACCCAAGGTTTTGAGTCTTGGAGACACCAGCTAATATTCTTTGGTATTGATGTGAATCACTGGGAGTGTTGACCTCAAAATTCTTGAGGTCACTGTCATTAACTACCCTTGTGGAAGGCATCCCAGTTAAGAGCAGTTTAAGGTTTTCTTTGCACTCCTTCATCAACACGGCACATCTCCTACTGCGTGAGGAAGAACCATCGCCTCAGGCCCTAATTCATTGGCATGAGTTCCTATTTGAAAAGCTTGCTATGAATTCAAAGGCAGTGCATTTTAGCATTTTCAGTGTTGCCTCTGCAAGGAAGAGAGAAGAAACTGGCCATGCCTTTTACAGAGGCTTCCCTAGCAAATTTACAGGAATTACTGCTGCTAAAGCGCCACCTCACACCGAGGTGCCCTGAACAGTCCAATTCCATGTTTGCTTCAGTTCTGCAAGGAGAAGAAATTACTCTGATCAATTCCATTGATTTCTAAGCTTACAATGCCTGTATAAAATTCTGTCACAAGTTGGCATTTAGCTGTGTTATTATGTTGCTATTTTTAAGTGATTTTTCATTGGTACCAGTTCTGGACCATCATCGATTTACAGGGACAGTGCCTGTAGAAGGACTGTGACTGTCAGTCAGGTGCTACCCACAGCTTATCAAGTTGGCTATGGACACACTTCCCTTTCCCATTTTGTTATTCCTTTCCTATTAAATTTCACCTCTATTTTGTGAACAAAATAAGCCCAGACATTTGACCAGGAAGGAGCTTAAAGGATCTTTTTCTCGGCAACATTTACCTGCTCCCTATTCTATTACATATTACTTAGTTCAGGCACACAGGAAGGCTTCGCTGGCCATATCGCCCATATGGTTTGAGGCAGGCTGTCTAAAGAAAATGTGTACGTTTTATTTGAAACATAGATGGATTCATATCTTCCCCAAAAAAACAAGAAGTCTCCTTGCTATTCTAGATTCACAGAATGGCCGAGGTTGGAAGAGACCTTAGAGATCATCTAATCCAACCTCCCTGTCATGGGCAGGGATGCCTCTCAACTAGATCAGGTTACTCAAGGCCTCATCCAACCTGGTCTTGAACACCTCCAGGGAGGGGGCAGCCACAACTTCTCTGGACAGTTATTCCAGAGTCTTACCACCCTCATACTGGAGAATTTCTTTCTAAGATCCAATCTAAATCTATTCTCCTTCAACTTAAACCCATTTCCCCTTGTCCTATCAGTGGAAACTCTTGTAAAAAGTCCCTCCCCAGCCTTCCTGTAGGTTCCCTTCAGGTATGGGAAGGGCCCTCCAGAGTCTCCTCTTTTCAAGGCTGAATAATCCCAGCTCCCTCAGCCTGTCCTCGTAGCAGAGGTGCTCCAGCCCTTATCAAATATCTTCCTTCTCACTTTTTGTTTTTGTTTTTTTTTCTTAGAATGACAAATACAGCTGTTTCAAAAAGAGCTGTTAAATTCTACTTTAGCACTGCAAGAAAATTATAGAAGATGAAATTTTAAAAGAGTGGATATCTGCCCACCAACAGATTAAAAAAAACCCCACCAAACTGGGACAACTATAAGGGCATTTTTCAAGGATATCTAAAAGAAGGAACTATGGAGCATCATGGATACTTGCCTTACAATACATTACTTACTAACGAAACCAAATTGCCAATAAAACTTTGTATCCCATACTTACAAGAAAACAATGTCACACAGCAGTCTCATTTCTACAGAGAAAATCTGCTGTCACTGGACATACCTGGCACACAACAATTTAATCTCTTTACTTATGCCAGTCCCATAGGTAACTCTGAGCATATGGTCTGAGATTTTAAATCAGATTCTCCCTTCAACCAAAAGCCACTAGTGAGAGCAGAGCACAAAGGACTGAGATCATAAAGACCTGTGTTTGCTGAGCAGCTAAGCCGATGACTAACACCGTGCTGAAGCATCTCCCAAATATTCAATTGCCAGACACAACAGCCAAAATCCCAACTTGATCAAAGGTAACTGTGATTTACTATTGACTGCAACAACAGGACCTGGCTTCTCCTGAAGACTTGCTGCTTCTACCCTACTGGGCCTGAGTTTGAAGCCCGGGGCAGGAAGAATATATGTCAGCACAAATCATAAAGATCTGCAATATGTGTTGAGAATTATTATTTCAATTATTGTTTGTTAGTATTTTAAGCCCAAACGTCATAATGTAACTGCTTCAAACATAAGTCCTGCATCTATAAGCTTAATTTAAAAAGTAAAAAAATTGCATTTATCCCTACTCTGTTCTATCTAAGAGCTAATAGTAAGAGAATTTCCGTCCCACTTTGAAGAAATACTGACTCTCCATTCCGTAAATAGATCACAATGATTGAGAAATAAAGGTTAAGAAACACAGTAACATAATAAGAGGCACAGGAAAAAACCCTGCCTATTATAATGTTTATTGTTGCTGTTTTACTTCAATACACTTGTTTTTAATTGTGTTGATTCCAAAGATACCAAACTTTTGTGTCCTGTCAGTAGCTAATTTAAAAGTGTCACAAACCTAACGTCAAGGAAAATTGCTTTCCTACAGAGTGACCATTGGCAGAGCTACTACATGCCAGACCACTGCTACCTTGAGAAGTTCTGTATCAGATTCTCTTCTGGGACAATTTGTTTTACATTTTTGTGCTACTTTTCCCAGCCAGGAGACTCAGAAAAGCCACTATTCCCATTTCTAGCTGTACAGATACATAGGAATGCTATATCTTTAGCACAACTATAAAACACGGAGAAATAATCTTGAAACAGTAGATACAGTAATGGAAACCAAGTTTTGGCAAATCTGCAAAAATAGTTTTAAAATGAATTCTTTTTTGTGTGGAAATTGATGTTATATATGCAGCATCTCAGGCTTAACAAATGTCAAAAGAAGCTGGCCCTTTGATCAAAAAATTCTTCTGCTTTGATTCAGATCTTCCATTCCTTCAGTGTGAATGGTATTACATTATACTTCAAAGGCATTTGTATTCAGTCTTGATATTAAAATAAAAAAAAACATCCACAACAAAACACTGTGCTGACTTATTATGACTAATTAGATTATTATACTAAAAGGACATAAAAAAAGACAATAAGGCTTATCTTGACTAAAAAGAAACATAATTTTTGACCTGGATGATCAGGTAGTAAGGCAGGTTGTTAATTGGTTGAAGGGAAGAAGACAGAGAGTT
>NW_009716795.1:0-987 GCF_000703405.1 Apaloderma vittatum | reverse complement strand
AGGGTTCTAAACAGGTTGAAGTCTGCCCTTTGGACGTCCATGGGAATAGTCTTGCTGCTCCCCCTCCTTACTTGGGCAAGAATTGAAAACTCTATCATTTCATGGTTGCTAAGCCCAAGACGGCCTCCGACCACCACATTATCCACCAGCGCCTCTCTGTTTGTGAGCAACAAGTCCAGCAAGGCACCTCCCCTGGTGGGCTCACTCACCAGCTGAGTCAGGAAGTTATCTTCCACACAGTCCAGGAACCTCCTTACTTGTTGTCTTACTTGGTTGCCTTACTCATTGTAAGTTACTTTGCCTTACTTTGTTGTCTTACTTGTTGCCTTACTTTGTAGAAGTAGGGTGTTGAGTCCTGGTCTCGCTAGAAGGTGTCACTGGATTGATTTGGTGCAAGGGTGGTTAGTATAGCTCATAGAACTGCAGTTCAGATCTCTTAGTATAGTATAGAGATATAGAGATATAGAGATACAGAGATATGTAGGTATAGAGATAGAGAGATACAGAGATATATATTATATATTAGTATTGTGTACCTCTGCTTCTGCATATATTTTAAGGCAAACTAGTGCAAGCTGACCAGAAATCACAAACCTAACTTAAAATTCTAATTGGTTGATGCTTGAAGACTGATACACCCACTTTGTCTAATGAACCATCGTTCTTTCCTTAATGAGTAACGATGGGATGGACTTACTGGAGACCTAAGTACGTGATGGTATCTAAAGACTGTTTGCAAAATTTATCAAAAACCACAATGAAGTTGTCATGAACCTTAATTAAATTAAAGATGCAAAAGACTCTGAATCTCGCAACTTAACAAGGCAAGGACACTTGGCAGTCTCACTCTTCTAGTAGGGTTACACTACTTGCTCCGTGGAGCAAGGCTGTGATGTGTCCAGTTTTGCATTTTATAGTGACCAAGAGTAAGGTATTTCGTAAGAAAACAGATCTGGAAATAGATCTGCTCAAGTTATTGGTCCTAGC
>NW_009716794.1:0-27195 GCF_000703405.1 Apaloderma vittatum | reverse complement strand
TCAGCTTTTCCAGGAGGATGCTGTGGGAGACATCAACCTGGGACAGCCACAGCTTGACACTGCTCTTTTAGGTGGCTACCAGTTTTCGTTTCCTCCAAGCACCTGATTTCCAAAACCATGAAAGAAAAAGGTTAATTTTAGCAGCAGTGAGAAATCTTAACAGGCTTCAGGAACTCCCTGTGATTAGGCTACAACACCATTTTTCACATTTCTAAGCATCCAAATGGCTTTTCCATGTTTCCTATGGAGGTAGGCTAGGAATACAGCTCACTGCAACAGCCTGCAGAAGTCCTTCGGCTCTCCTTATCAAGCTGTAGTAGGTAGCAAACAGAAGTGGAAGCAAAGGGAAACCATCTTGAAATATAACCAAGGTGGAATGACCATTTGGAGTGACTCCCCCTTTCCCAGCAGCGATATGTAGCCCAGAACTTCAAAGCCTAATTTCTTAAGAAAATTTTCCTATGCACATGTCATTAAATATATGATGAAGAGTATAGTAAAAAATAAATTCAATTGCAACTTTCATCTGATATTTACACAGCGCTTTGGAACAGCCAACATACAAAGACAACTCCTCTACAGGTTTTTGAATCAATTCTAGTAATAAAAGCCAAATAACAATAACCAGATGCTCTAGTTTTATAAAGAACTCTTAAAACATTTCCATGTGTACTTTCTACAACAGCTAAAATCTTTCACCAAGTACCACAATTGGTTGTTCCACAGCAAAGAGTGCCTTGACTTTGCACTCACGTACACAATCCAATACTGCTTTACCCAAGCACCTCAAATACACAACACTTCGGACTTGCATACAAATGCTCCAAGAGCAGCAACAAATGTACAGCACACATTATTAAGAAAAAACACACTGAGTGAAATAAAGTATTGAAATAAAGTAATGAAAGTCCAACAGATGGGAACACTTAATGCAGAGACAGAAGTTACAGCCCTGTTTGCAATTGTCACTTCGATCATTGCAACATTCTACCTTCTCCAAAAAGCAAACCAGAGAAAAGCAACTGAGGCAAGCATGTGGTTTGGAGAGGACACTGAGCTTTTAACAGTGTTAACTAATGTACCTATGGAACAGGAACTCTTACTGTAGACAAGGAATGCTGCAAAATTTGCTACGGTCACTGTTCACAGGCTTAAATTTAATCCCAGCTGGAATAGCAAGAAAGATCCTCCCTGCCAGATGCTTGGCCTCTCCATTTTTGCAGTTTTAGTTGAGACATACACGCTTGTTAATAACCAAATAGTCAAGACAGAGTTCTTTCCAATGCTCCCACAGTCAGTGAGGGAACAACAAGCTAACCAGCAGCTTCTCATGAATGGTTTGTCCATTCACATGCCCATTATTTATTATGCAAAGGGACAGTTCACCAATAGCTAACTGGCAAACGCCATTAATATAGGTGTTCTACTACTTCAAGAGTTCTATCAGAAAGAGATCTACTTTTTCTCTCCCTCCCTCCACTCCTTAAAGGTAAAAAACTACTTTAAATCAGGGTTTTTCCCTTATGTTCTGTGTTGAAACCTGAAGTTGTTAGCCTACTACTGAGTCCAGCTGTTGAGAAAGCCTTATTTTATGTGCACAAAACCAGCCAACAAGATCAATAGTTTCACTGGTACACAGCTCCTGCAAGAGGTCAAGATCACATCAAGTACAGCTGCTTTTACAGGAACTTCAACTAGTTACTTGGAGGGATTCTAAAAAATAATGCTTGCATCTCGACCATGTTCACTGGTAACCACTGAAGAGGCGCAGTGGTATGATGTACCCTCAGTTCAGAAAGGTTGGTTCATTAAGAGCTTCAAGACTTGTAAAATCTTTTACTACTAGCAGTGAGCCATCTTTTTGGTCAAGTACAAGCAGGACTTCATGAACAGCAGTTGATGGTGGTATTGAACATCCAAAGCTAAAACCACTTGATAAGTCACATGACCACCTGGGTAGACCACAAGGTGATTCATTTGCAGAACTCGCCACACAGAATCTGAACATACACACACCCACACCTCCCACCTCTTAATCTCCAAAACAACTTTTTCTTAAAAAAGAAATATGACTTTCTTTCCTTCACAGAATACGTTCTCAATCATTTTATCAGCATGATCTGGACAAAGGGACAGAATGTACCCTCAGAAAGTTTGCTGATGATCAAGGTCAAGGGAGGTTATCCTCCCCCTTTACTCTGCCCTGGTGAGGCCTCATCCGGTGTACTGCATCCAGTTCTAGGCTTACCAGTTCAAGGACAAGGAACTACAGGAGACAGTCTAGCACAGGGACACCAGGATGATGAGGGGACTGGAGCATCTACCATATGAGGAAAAGCTGAGAGAGCCGAGTCTGTTTAGCCTGGAGAAGAGGAGGCTGAAGAAGGATCTCAATGTTTATCAATATCTAAAGCGTGGGTGTAAGGAAGACGGGGCCAGACTCTTCTCAGTTATGTCCAGTGACAGGACAGAGGGCAATGGTCACAAACTGGAAAACAGGAACTTCAACCTAAACATAAGGAAACACTTCTTTATTGTGAGGGTAATGGAATACTGAAACAGGCTGCCCAGAGAGGTTGTGGAATCTCCATCTCTGGAGACCTTCAAAACCCACCTGGGACATGTTCCTGTGTGATTACTCTAGGTGTCCAAGCTCTAGTAGAAGGGTTAGACTAGATGATCTTCAAAGGTCCCTTCCAACCCCTACCACTCCATGATTCTGTGAATCTACAAGAAAGGATAGTGTAGATGTGGCTTTCAAGGACATGGTTTAGTGGTAGACTTGACAGCATTAGGTTGACAATTGGACTTGATGTTAAAGGTCTTTTCCAACCTGAATGATTCCATGATTCTATGACAGCCTTGGATACCTTGGCTTTGTAAGGCAGTATGAAGATGACTACTGACACTTCTCCAACACTAATCAAGAAAAATCTGTGATTAAAACTTACGAATGCATAGATGTGTCCAAAATGACATATAGCAGCCGTCTGAACTTCACCAGGTCACACATCAACATTGATGCACGTCTCATGCTCTTGCAACAGTGAACCTCCACAGAGCTCCAACTGTACTTGCTCAGAGCTAGATCAAAAAGCTTTGCAGTTCACTAGGTTCATACTCTGCACAACTGTAACAATCCTCTGTACAACTGTAACAACCAGTAATAGCTGAGGCAGCAGCCACAAAACAGCAACTCCCTCTCTTGGCAGAGCTCAAAAGAGCTCTCTACAGCCTCCAGCAGCAGCCCAGCATCACAGATTTGTGGCTTTATGTCCTAGAAAGCCCTGCCGCTGCCAGATGGATACACTTCTAGACTACTGGAGATGTACTTGATTAGGTCTTTACTCTGCTCCCTTTTCCCTTTACCCCCAGTTCTTGCACTGAAGGCACAGTCTTACTTTCAAAAGTTTATTTTTATCTCACAAATAAAACCCTCACGCTTTAGCAAGAGCCTTCACTGTAGTTTATTATCAAAAAGCGTTTAGCCTTTTGAAAGTTAGAACCCTTTGGGAAAGCAGTAAGCATGCATTATATCCGTATCATTAGAAAATATGGGACAAAATTAGCTCTACTCGATTCCAAATCCAAAAGCAATAACAAACTAAGCTCCATTTCCCAGCATACGCCCTTATTTTGCTCGTCTTTCGAGGTCCACAATCATACACTCCTCCTGCTAGCTATCTGTCCTCCCCTCAGGGTAGGGCTGCATAAAGTGGTGCAAAACAGAGCTCTGACAGGGAATTGCGGAGCTACATAGATTTATCTCGTGCTGCCACTATTCCCTTCGCAATGCACTGTCGGCTAGTGAAAGAAAATTATCAGAAAAAGTTATAAGGACCTAAAACAAGAGCAAGAAAGAAATGAACTATCAAATTGTAAAGATGCAAAAAAGCTGTTCATTTCCTTAAGCACCTGCACATACATGGGGTCAGGATCACCCACCCACAGCAAGCCACAGCCCCAGAGCCATATAAACCACAGGCTTGCAGCACACAGACATCAGTGACGTATGTGCTCAGCAGATTGACACCACATGCCACATGCTCAGTTCAGAAACAACAGAATAAGTCATAAATTACAAGACACACAGCTTTAAGTTACTTGCATTATCAATCATTGGTCCCTACATCACAGTTTTAAAAGCCAGTGTAGAAAGATCAAAGGGAACTGCCCAACACTTTCAAAGCTAAGAACTTACTTTCCTGTTACACAGTACCAAAAGCTCACAGATCACCCTTATTCTTCCTCCTCCAATTTGCATAGCATTCTTAAAAATTCAACATCATCTTCTGCACAATTCTCATTAGTTAACTAGCCAGTTCAAACAGTGAGACAGTTTCTGTTGAGTCTTCTTTCACCACTCAATAAGATTCAGTATTACCAATCCCAAAACCATTCCTGCCACCACAGCTTCAAAATTAACACTGCAAGAATCAGTTATTGCTTTTAATGTTACCACAATAGAAACTGGGCTAAACAAAAATTTAGCCCCCACAAAACATCAGTATGACAAATGGAAGACAGTTTTTACACTCAAAAAAGGGTTTCCCACTTCTCTCGATCTATTCCAGTAATGTAAATACTATTTCCTGAAGTTCACTCAAACCCCAAAATCCACATTATTACTTCCATTCCAGATAATACAAAATAAAACAGTTTTAGAAATATGCATCTGCATGGCACTCAGCAAGGAAGACAGAAACAACCATTTATTAGCTACTTATTCAGTTTCTTTTCGTAAGCCTTGAATGGGAGCATGTATAGTAGTTCCACTAGACAGGTCGTTACAACAAAGATACTCCTACTGAGGAAAATAAGCACATCGAGGATTGGCACTTCAGTGTGAAACACATCCTTGTGTTATTTTGGTTAATAAAGATAGTTTTGAAAACTCCAGCTCTTTCCTCTTTAAAGCCTTCCACCTACAAAAGAACAATGCTTCAGACAGGCAGCAGTCTCCATACAATAGCTGTTCTCTACTATACCAGAGCATCTGTTTCCTAGGAAACAAGCCAAAAAAAAAGAGACAAAGTATCCAGTATGTTCAATATGTAAATAAATTAGGTCGGATCAGTCATATTTCACTCAATGAAGTGAAGAACCCACAACTCATTATATTTTGGAGTACAAGATAAGTTTTTTAGTAACTGCTTGAAGCTAAGCAATCTTTGTTTTTTCACACGCACCTATGAAGCTTTTTACGAACAAAGGCAAGATCAGCAAGGAAGAGCTTTACTTACAGCATGAAAATACATGTTGTTCTAATGCCAAAAAGATATTCTTAATGGAAGCGTATTCTAACTAGACAGTTATCTGCACAGACTACCAAATTCTGCGCAAA
Organism: Apaloderma vittatum; assembly: GCF_000703405.1. Classification (NCBI taxonomy): domain Eukaryota; kingdom Metazoa; phylum Chordata; class Aves; order Trogoniformes; family Trogonidae; genus Apaloderma; species Apaloderma vittatum. Next base: position 21,851 of record NW_009716794.1, on the reverse strand, counting down.
GCATTGCCAACAGCAAGTCACACCAAACCAAAGCCTATTATTCCAGCCCAAAACCTTACCAAATTCTAGGCAAGTTTCCACTGTGCTTGTCTATAGCCCATGAGAGCTCCAGCCTTAAGAGTAACTGGCTTCTTAACGTACAGATCAGGCCAAGCCTCGCTGCAGCAGGAAACAGAGGAAACGGAACAGGGCAAACTACCCTTTTGAACAATTCTGTTCAATGTCCTCAAGGCAATATATCCGCAGCTGTTTCCCAAGCTCCCATGAAAAAATGGAGAGGGTCCAGGGATAGGTAAGTAGGTCAGTCTCAACAACTACAAAGCAAACAAGAAAAGTAATACCAACACCCAAAAACTAGCAAAACAAAACACGCTAAAAAAAAACCCAAAACCACAAACACAGCAGTTGCATGCCCCGTTCTTTCTCAAAAAGTTCCTCAATGGCCACTGGCTTTCCAGGGAATTCTTACTTCAAAGAAAGCCAAACTACACAAGCACAGTAGAATACTGTTAGTAAGTTGCTTTTCATTATTACACTTGGAATGACATTTCAAGAATATGCTCGGTCAGGAGAAGCACAACTATTCATATTACTGCACCTGCACTAGCACGCACAGGGAACAGAGGCTAGCGCAGTCAACCCAAATCAAGTGTCACAAAATCTCACAATCAGCCTGTTTGAAAGTATGGCAATCATCTAACACAATATTAATTGTAAAAGGGTCATGCCAGCAAGCTTAAAAACTGTCAGCTGAGTCATACCAGTATCAGTTCACAGAATAATGAGTTCTACACTGTAGCTATGCATTCCCACCCTGACACTGAGCTACTGCTGAAAGAGTCTCTCCAGCTCTTGTTACAGCTCTCTGTCTGGTTTAAGTGTGCTGGTCATAACTGAGGATGGAAAGAATATTGCCAGAAAAATACAGACCGATCGACAACCAATGTTATATATATTGCTCCTACAGTCTTTGCAAATCACAGTGTGACAACAGGCAACTATAGTCTAGCAAGTACTTGAGGTACTGTTCCTGTTTGTTGATTTGCCAGCCTGCAGAAGAGACTAGCACAAACATCAAAGGTGTCCTCATGAACTCTTGAATTGTTTTGTTAGTTACAGTATTAAATAGGAAGAGGATGCAGATATGCTGCTCAGTCCTCTTCCTCACCTTTAAAGGATAACACAAACATAAAGGTATGCCAAAAGTTGGGGGAAATGTTATTTAATCAACCAGAAAAGGACAAAGAGGAGCTTTACACAAAAGCCAATTCTCTGAACACACAAGAATGTCAAGCAACAGCGGTTCACAAAAATGCGTTTAAGGATGATACAATTTCAGAATTAAAAAGAGAGCACCATCAGCTGACAGGAATGGTACAACTCCTTCAATCAAATTTACGAGTCCTCAGCAACATTTTTGGGTATCTCACCACACTTTCTATCAAAATATTCTTGGAGTGATCAGAATTAAGCAGAAATTTATGACTTCACATCACCACAAATAGTCAATCAGTGCACAGAATACTTATTCTCTCCACAGGGAAGGTTTACTGTTTTAAAAAAAAGTAAACATGCTGTTACAACAGCAACTTTCCAGAACAGTAGCTAACAAAAGAAAAATCAATTTTCTTGATAAAAGCACTAGTTGGCAAGTTCACATCACAGATCTGCTACGGTTTGTACCAGCTAGGGTGGGATTATCAGAAAAGAGCTACCAACAACAACAGAGGTATACCCTGCTAGTGATCCTCAGCAAGGATGGGGCACAGATACTTGCTTTCTCACTCAATCTGCTGTATGCGACACAGAAATACAGGATGCCAGCTTACAGGACTATTCATCTGGCACCTGCTAATAGCACTACATTTACTGACCAAGAATCACAGACACGTTTTTCACCATGTGTGCATTTGTTTGCTTTACGTAAGGGTTTACTTGCACAGTGTTGTCCTCTTGCCCCACCACCAAGGTAGCTTTCAGTTGCCTAATCAGCATGATAAAAGAAGCAGCATGAACAAGTCCTGCTATTTCCCTCTCTCCAAATCTATAAAGTCAATTACATAAATCAAGACATTCTAATGCAACACAACTGTGGATAAAGAGGTTCTCAGCTTAGGCATGTTTTGGTTTTAGGCTTTCACAACGTAGAATACTATTAAGTATGACAAAACAGGATAGCCTATGTATTCATTCAGAAGTGTTATTTGAATTATCGCTAACATTTGTTCATTGCTTCCAGATTTGGGGAATTAGACAAAGAAATACAGTTAACAGCTTGATCCTGAACACCATTCAAATCCCCTTAGTGAATCCTCCCACTCTTCCTGTCAGCAAGAAGTCACCAGTCTCATTATAGTCCTGCTGACCTAATCTAACAGAAGGAATAATTCTATTCTGATCAACGATTGAATACAGATTTCAATTATCATAAGTGAAAGCCACTGCAAGAGTAATTAATTCATTAAAAGTTAAAGGCTAAAAGAAGGTACTGCAAAAGATTACTTTTTTTCCCCCAGGGTGGGCTTTTTTTTTATTAGTAAGATGAGTAATACAGTTTGCCCAAGGTAGGGAGGAGATGACAGTTTTCCCATTGTCTTGGACACCTGAGTGTCAATTTAAAGAAGGGGACATTTTGATCCCCTGTCTGCCATTATAAACATCGCACGTGAAAATTGTGATTAAAGATATGGGGACATTAACCCTGTTCTTCTTGCATCTTATTACTGCATGCATCTGCATTAGGCATTAATGAAGATGTTCCAGATACCTAATATACAGGCAGCGAAGAAAAAAAAGTGCCCCAAGAAGTATCTACCCCGTTAATAAGCAGTCTGGCAAGTCCACCATTTCATTAAGCAGCAAGGAGTTAAAGCACTTGGTAGTTGATTCCAGAGATATTTCATTCAAATACATTAAAATAAATCTGATTATGAAGGTAGTAATGGCATTTTGTTCTTGTTAAGGCCAATTGGTAGACAGAACAGCAATTCCACAGTTGGTCCCATGATTATTTCCAAACACTACTACATGCTTATACAATTTCCATAATTATGATGATACTTCTAAGGAAAAATTTAAAAACAGATCAAGTTTCAAAAAGCACTTACACAATTTAGAAACCTCTATTTAACATTCAATATGGAGTTTAGTATGCTGTATTAGCAAGAAATTCTTATCAGCCTCAACCAGTTTGAAGTCACTTTTCACTACAGCCATGGGTTACACTACTTTTGGAAGTTTTATCAAATTCTCTTCCCTCAAGATTTTCCAAATTAGGACCCTTTTTTCACAGTACACAAAGGCAGTGCCACTGATTTCAGTTAAGACTAAGTGCTTGAAGCTTATCCTTGTTCAGCTAAGGCCTAAATAATTCTTTATACAACAAAAACACATTGACAGCCACACTTCACTTCGTCAAAGAGCTCTGGAAAAACATTGTTGAGGCTGTTCCCTCCAGAACTCATTCCGAAGACACAGATAATCAGACTGATACTTTAATTAAATGGCCCAATAGCCCAGTCAGAACTTAAAGCTCACAATCACATGCCAGAAGATGATTGGAGGGAAAAAACCAAACAAACAAACAAACAAACCCCCACACACTCAACTTGAAAAGTCTTCGGTTTTGAAGAAAATGAAATGGCTATAAAAGCCTTCATGGCTTAACATGCTCTCCTGAAACTTAAAATAGCATGCAAAATTCACATACAGAAGTATCAATACATTTACACTCAAATTATCTTTTTTAAACTATTTTCGAAGAGGCAATCTGATTAAATTAGAAAGATAGTCTCACTGCTGCGGAAGCTTGCATTTAAAGACAAAACATACCTACATTAAAGAGAAACCACTGAGTCATTACACAAATCATGGAGAACTTCCATGTCCATAATATAAAGAGTAGTAGATCAGATGAGTAGAGGTCTAGACTAACCCTGCACTGAGGACTAGCTGACAAGTACAGAAATGGAAATACAAAAGAACAGGTTCTCATGTCTTAGATGATTTTCAGGGACTAAAGATGAACCATTTAGTGAAGTGTTTTTTCCGTAGGCCTGCCTTCCGATTCCAACAATGACCTGGAAAGAAATCCATCATGACAGGAGCTACAACACTAGGTGATTCAAGTTTAATAAGGATTTTTCTATTCCATTGTGGGGGAAAAATATTAAAAAATTTCAAAGAAGGTTAAAGAGAAAAAAAACCCCACAAACCACAAACACAACAACAAATAACAGACACTCAAAATATTAGTCAGTTTAATTTTTTTCTCACAGAAATCTTGGAATTCAGGCTCTGGCTGAAATACACATGAGAACTAGCAAAAATGTGAGCAGTTGCTCTTACAGAAGGACATTCAACATCCCAGGCATGAGCCAAATGTTCGTGCCCAATGAAAGCCAAATCAGCCTGTGAGGCCTAGAGTAGGAAAAAGTAGAAAAGAGGTGGGCATGATTAGTTTAGTAAAAAGATTAGTAACAATCATCATCACTACCACACCACCTACAAAGAAGTGGCCTCACATAGAAGCACACTGAGACAAAGAACATCTATGTCAGACTCACACAGGGTAAAAACAGAACAACTCCCCCCTAAAAAAAACACACACACAGTTAGTTCAGGATATCTACATAGTCAACTCTGTGACATTCCATCCTACCACCAAGCAGCTCCCCTTCAGCCTTCTGGAAATTAAAGAACCCCTCTGTGAACATCATAAGACACCAGGCTTCAAGAAAATAAAACCCCAGAGAGAACAGCTACTGCTGTGCCCTCAGTCACACACAATGGCAACACAATAGTTCTTGTGTTTCTAATGCTTTGTCTGCCTTCATGGTGAGATGAGAACAGGAATTAGCTCTGTATTTTCAGCAGCCATGAAAAGCATAAAAATAGTCCCTCTTCTCTAAGAAATATAAAAAGGAAAAAGACTTGAGCTTCTGATGAAACCCACATTGCTAATTCCTTTCTCCACAAACTGCTCCAGTCATTCAAATATACAAAACATTTGGAGTGACTGGATTGCTGCTCCTATTCAGCCTAGTGGTAAAAGACTGTGACCGATACAAATGCAGGGGAAATTCTTGAAGAAAAAGAAGAAAGTCAAGTGAAGATGATGTAGGAAGGTCTGATCTGCCATTGCACTGTCAGCCAGAAGTGGCCACAGGAGACCTTTGTATTTTAATTTATGCTCTCTCAGTCAGGCTGAGGAGCAGCAGCTGCTGCAATAAGAGCAGAGAACGCATGGCTGTCAGCAGAGCAGACAGGAGGGCAGTCCTTCTGCCTGTTACCCTGTGGAGAGAAAAAAGATAGCAGGAAAAGAGTTCCCCAGCAGGGACCCCTCACTGCAAAAACAGATTCTATCTGGCAAGAGCCAGATTGTGTCCTCTTCAACAAGCCTCAGCAGTACTGGTATGGAACAGAAACGGAAAAACAGAACCAGGAAAAAAAAATATATATACATACAGACATAGACACAAACATAACACGCATGCATATGTATATAAACATCCTAACATACACTGCTCACATCAGACTTTATTAATGCTAGTAGAAACCACATTTTTTAGCAATTACACCTTTGGGATTATACCTAGCCTAAAGCATTAAATCCAGTTTGCAGGATGGGTTTGTTTCTCATTAAGCGGAATCTATCATACTCAAGATCAGGGCACGCTGCAGAACACAGTTACACAGAAAGCATCAAGGGTAGGGGGAGGTGAAGAGGGAAAAACCCTGCTGCTGCCAAGGAAACATGATTTAATCCAATTACTATACATACATATGTAACAAGCTAAAAATAAAACCCCCAAAAGATGCTCCCCCCAAAACCATGCACCCAAAAACTTATGAAAACTAAAACTATCAACCAAACAGAATTACGTGTCTTTAAATGCTAAGCCTTGAAATGTTTCATTCCATTGTCCAAGTTTTCAATGAAGTACTTCTAAAATAGATCTCCATGCAGCAAACAAAACAGATTTCACGATGAACTGCTACCAAAACGTTTTCTCAGGTGCTTGGGGGTTTGGGTTTGGTTTTGTTTGTTTATTTTAAGATTTCCAATAGCAACAGGAATTTAGACTAAGTTGTTTACCTGGAAATCCAAATCCCAGGGGGATCAGATCATGGACCTGGGCCCTGGGAACACGGACTTACAAAGGCATTCAGAAGCACTTGTTTATTATTTCTTAGTAAAAAAAAAAGTCTTAGAACTCTGTAAACTCTTTTTCCCCCCAAGCTTAGCAAACTAGCTCAAATCCGAAGTCAGCCTCTGCATAATCATCTAGCTTTAAAAGATCTGACGGTTTTTGTCCAGAATCATACTGTTGTCATAAGGATGGCAGAACAATGCTGCTTTCAGCAACAATAGCATCAGGTTATGTTGCTATCTTGTCTACCTCTTGTCTTTGTCAGTAAACAGTACAAGTTATCCATGCCACTTAGGTTCTCCCTCCTTTCCCATGACTACTATGCAAGTAAAGTCTCATGTTTTATCTATTAAATGTCAAATGCTGTGGTGTACATAAGATAACTTCTATAAATTTGTCTTGATTACAGAATTTGCTTAGACTACAATACAATCAGGAACTTAAGGATGTCATGCTTATATGGCATTAATGACTCCATTGCTCTGTCTCAATACTGATTTACCTTACACAATCCCCAGGATTGTACTCTTAGCACAACATTGATCTCTGCCTCAGAAGCAGCCTAGGCAGCACACCCCAAAAACCACAGATTCACTAATGGACCTCCTCAGGGCCCAGAGAAGTAATGAACTTTCCACCTTTCCTTCCAAAGCAATAGTTAAGTGCTGCATTTGAGCTTTTATGTTGAAGCTAACTACTAGCATCTTTCCAAAATAATAATAAAAGAAAGGAATAGTCTGCTGCCTGCCTGAGAATATCCTTCAGATTCACCTGCCCGTGAGAATTCTCATCCCTCATATAGTATTTTATTACTGAATAAAGATCCCCTGTAACCAATGGCAGAATTCAAAAGGAATTTTGGAAGTGTAGGCTTGCTTCTTTCTTCCCTTCAGAAGGCAAAGGGAAGAGATTATGAAAAAACAACAGGACTGTGGGCAATCCTACATAAAAACTGAAAGCTACATACCTTGCTGTTAAACATGGCCTGTGCTGAAAATGGTTAATTCATAATAACTGATAATTAGAGGAGCTGTCTAAAGCTTCAACTAGGTCACCATCTGGAAACTTACAGCTCCTCTTCCCACCAGCTAGTTTTCTATCTGCTATATCCAGCTGTAGTTGCCTCAGACTGGTACACTTGAATTTATACGCCTCCAACATTTGTAACTCAACCACCTGAACTACTGAAAAGAAAGGCATCCAAAATTTGTTTAATGGTATTGTGTGAAAGAGTCAGGGGCAGGGTATAGCAGGGAACAGATAAAAGGTACTTCAAACTACATTCTTCAGATGCAGAGAATGCAGGATTTTCAGTGTGGTTTCACAGAAGCTACGCAGATGAACATCAAAGTTAATTGACTCCAAGCTGCAGAATGCTTTATTACATGCCTGTTGGAACTCCACCTCTCCCAAAAGTAAGTCAAAACTAATAGGGAGAAGGTACAACTAACAACTGGATGTCATGTACTTCAGAAAGGTAGAGATTCAGGGACCAAGCAGACAAATTCAAAGAAAAATCCATCTAGGAATACTCTGGCTCCAAGAGGCTGAGGATTCAGAGCATATTCCCAAAGAATTGTCACTGTTTGCCCATCTCATTCTTACACTTTTTATCAGCTTTCTAATACTCGTCAGCATTCTAAGGATACTTAGCTTAAACAGACCTTTTGTCTGGACCAGTATCATGAGTGATATGTTTCTTTGTTGCACTTCTAAAAAGGTTCTTTGAGGACTGCCTTGACAGTGTGGCCTTATTTTAGTTACTTTCTATACTAGGAAATGTTTCAATGCAAATGTAATGTTAGATGTCAGCAAAAGAAGGGGAGCTCAACTAGAACACCCTGTAACACACCACCCATAAAAACTCCAAGACAGCTTTCTGTTCAGCCCTGTGTAAGTTTTCATTCTTGCACTGTACACAAATCTAAGAATGTTCCCTTTTAAGCGCAAAATTCCCCTTATTAAAGGAAAACACTGATTAGTGTAATTACATCTCAATGTTTTAATTCTTCTATATATTCTTGTTAAAAAGTAACAATTTCTTGAAAATGTCAGTCGCCTTTAATAAAGCTCATAAAATTACTTCCAATTCTCACTGTGAAACTTCAAGTATTATTCTTTTTGCTCCAGGTTTCTTTACCAATGATTATAGTTTGTTATGAATATTTCACAAACAACAATTTCATAACCTCACCCTATTCTCATTCCAAACACCAAAAACTCAATTTGAAATTTCATAACAGTTTACAGAGACCATAAAGTCCGAACTGCTGACCTTATCTCAGGTTAAATCAGAAAGAAGCATTTTCATTAGACACACAATCACCCCAAAGCTCAAGGGAGAAAGAAAAGAGCACACTCTTACCACCTTTCAGTAATGTACAGTAGAAATTCCATTCCAAGCAAACTCATACTGGCTTAGACCAGACATCTGTATTAACAGGCTAGTTTCCATTACTTCTGCAGCAACTATTGCTCTGCAGATTTCAAGATACCTTTCACCACTCAGGCTTTGCTAAGTCAGCCTGGCACTGATCGAAGGTATTAGACTCTGGAAACAACAGAGAATAACTATATCTACTCATAGTGCAATACCACAAACTTCTGAAACAATATAACAATAGAAAATAAATGCAATATTCATCAAGTTCTGCATTTATATAGACTGATTTTACCTTTTCTCTATCAGTCACCAAAGCATAAACTAGACTAGTTAACAAGATGTTAAGTTTCCATTCAGCTATAAAGTGATTTTCAGACTTCATTTATATACATAGCTTCTTTTATGCTTTGCTTACAGAAATTCTTTTATCTGCCACACTAGCTTACTCGATAAGACACCATTAGCAGTAATGGAACATATTTCATGCAGAAGCTATTATCTTTGGCCTAAGATGTCATTAAAGTTCATAAGCCATTAATAAAACGTGGCGATTTCTTCTGCGGCTAATGGTAGACCACGTAAGAAGTGGTACTTAACAGATGAGCACTAGTGGCTCCATAAGACACAGATTCATCACTAAGTTGATGCTTTTATGTACATGCCTGGCAAAAGCAGAACGTGGTACTCAATACAGCGCCCTGCATTGTTACTTATAAAAAAAAAGATGACAGTGGTGACCAGCTTGCTGCCCAGATCAGTCGCAAGGCACACAGCCTGCAAAAACCACCTTTAAGTGATATTTCAACACATTTAAAGCTATTTCATACAAGCAAACCACTACTCTACAACTAGATAGAACAGTCACAATTGTCTGCTGGGGATGAGCTACTTCAACACCTAAGTTCTCTCAATGCTACAAGTATTAGAATCACATATAGCTCCTATTATTGAGAGGAAGTTTTCATGTAAAGGATCAAAATGGTCAGACAGGATACTTACTTCAAGACACAAACTAGCAGAAAACACCGCCTGAAGGGTGTATCACCCTTTTCAACAGCTCTGAGCTACTTAAGCAACTGGAATAATTGCTCTAGCCCTTTTGAAAGTCTTTTCATTGTTTTGTTTGGAGGTCCTCTTTGGGCTTTCCCTCACACACACTCTCCCTTTAAAAAAAATACAGAAATCAAAAAAAAGACATTGCTTGAAAACCAATTATGCAGCTGCCACCAAGTTATTCCCATTTAAGTCAACAACGCCTCCTATGCAGACGCCTGTAACAAGGATCCAAGCATTTACAGTACTGAAAGCCTTTGTGCTCTACAGCCTAAGTGGATGAAGGCCAGCTACGCAGGGGGCTCATTCAAAATTAATACTACATCAGGAAGTGGATGAGGGAGAGGAAGGCACTTAATTGATCCATAGCTTGTTTGCTGTGAATTCCAAAACATATTTAAGTACATGTTTGTTTTGGTTTGTCTTCTGTGTTCGGGGTTTTTTTTCAAGCTACAGAGTTTTAAAACTAGAGTAAAGTTCTATTAACAAAACAGAGTGAAACAAGAGAGCTCCCAAAGTGGCACTTTGACAGAAATGCATCTACTTCGCAGAAGTATATCTACTTAGAACACAACATGAAGATGGAACAGAAAAAACAGGCAGGTTTTATTCAAACAAAACACAATTGCCTTCTTACTTTTAGAAGATTACATTCTGAAAGCTAAATATCTTCTGCTTTACGAAAAAGTGGTGCATCCCATTCTTCTTCCTGTGAAAAGTCACAAGTTTCTCTTCTCACTACCATTTATACAGATGTCTAATTCCATCCCACAATGTAGATAAAGTCCATCCCTTCCAACTTACAAAGTCCTTCAAACTCCTCAAGCTAGGAGTCTAATCCTGCTCACATGAACAACTTTGACAACACAGCTACACCAAAATTGTTCTCCCTTGCTCTATAAATATCACCTGCAGTCATTTTAAGGACGTTACAGTGGCAGATTTAAACAAGGTAGCCCTTTAGAGGAAATTAAAATCTGACCCCAGTACACTAATGGGATTTAAATAAATACCAGTACTACTCACTGAAGATCTGGTAAGTCTCCAAAGATATAAAAAAGAAATCCCAATCAACTCCCAAAATACTACTTTACAGTATGCTTCTGACTAGTACAGCAGCAGCAACAATCACCAGCCTCCTTAAATTTCAGTCATGTATTCCAGCCTAAAGTAACATCACTGAGATCCTTCACTTCAAGAGCAACAAGCCTTCCATGCGGAGGAGAGACAGCTTCAAATCTTTGCTGCCCACACCAGTCTACCACAGGTCCATCCACTCCACCTCAGCTGGTTTCTACACGGCTCAGTCCTGCTGCAATTATGAAACCAAACTGTGGAGAACTTTACATCAGAGCCAGATTTGCTAATACAGTTTTCATATTCACCAGCCTTGTAGTTTGACACATCCGCTACAGAAGGATTATATCTGCAGGTGTTGCTTCGGAGGTCTTGCACCACCACTAAGGCTTGCTGTTTCAAAAGAAGATGCTTGTGTGGTACACTGAAAAGAGGCACCCGTTTAGAGAAAAAGTTGTTTGTCAAATAGGAACACGTGTCTTAAGAAACGATACAAAAAAAAAGCCCAGTGCTGTTTTGGTTTTCAAGGTGTTTTTTTCTGGTTTTGTTTGTTTGTTTTGGGGTGTGGTTTTGCCTTTTTTTTTAATTATTTTTACTTTTCCTTCCTGCTTTTCTGAGGACTGGTGGCTGGACTCCAGTAACAGAGCCAACAAACTGCCCTGGTGGAGAGCCCTATCTGAGCATGGCAGTAACCATGCAGGGGTTCTTGTGGTCTAAAAGCACAGAACACAGCTGACCTTTCAATTACAGGTGACAGGAGGAAGAACAGGCACAAACAGGGATACCTTGGAGAATGGAACAGAGAGAACAGCCTCTGCAAGCTGGAGTAGAGCACAAACTGAAAGGAGAGCAAAACCAACAAGAATCAGGTATTTACAAGAGGCATGGTAGCTTATCCAGGCAGTAATCAGCTGGTATTGACAAGAAAACCGCAGAGGGTATATCATCTCTGTCACTTATTGGGCATGACATTTAAAATAATATATGAAATACTGGATTATAGAGAGTTCACTGGAAATCTCACCTACACACAAAGTCCAGGGATGGGAAAGCTGAAGACAAAAGCTACTGCTGTCCACAGCTGCCCTTCTCCCTTTGTCAGAGGATAGCAGCTCTGCAGAACAGCTGACAGGGTCATGAATCTACGGGGCATTAGGAGCGTACCTCTAACAGAAGACAAATACAGTCAGATGGCAGCCACAACTCATTCACCTGCTACAGTGGCAAGAACCCCCCAGTATCAGTCTCATCAAGATTGGTATTGGTTTTCTTTAATACGCAAAACTATTAATGGCATCTGCTCAGAAGTAACATCCTCTCCCACAAATATGAGAGTGGTTTAGGAAAAATGGACAGCAAATGCTAGCAAGGATGTAAACCATGTAAAAATTTAATTGGCTTGTGTTCTTGAGTAGAAAAGCATGGAAGAGATCCTGCAGAATAAAATATTCAGATGCTACCACAAACCTTTAGGCTACCCAAGCTGCATTTTTGCCTTTCTTCAGAATAACAGAACATCTTTTAAGAGGAAGGAGACTGTTTATATGTAAAAGAAAGCAATGTTTTTGAATCATGCTTAGTCCTTCATAGCTGAAGTGAGAACACTACTGGTGACCATGGAGAACTCCCAGCAGCACCAGAATACAGGCAGAGGTAGATAAGTGCAAAAAGTCCTTCTTTGCCTGTAACAGCAGTTAGATAGGTTTCCAGTCCCTTCAAATTCTGTTTTTTGGGGCTTAAGTCAATTACCTTCTGCTCTTGCAAGTCAGTAATTAATTGTTTAACATAGCATTATTCTAGATACATGCATATAACTATGTATGGATAAATACGTAAAACATAAATGTATTTCCAACACTAAATGCATACTACATCAAAAAGGATACTACTTGGGAAAGAATAATCATGACACACTCTCTTCATTCAGTGGCAAAAATTCAAATATCTGAAATCATTGCTTCGTGCATAGTAGAACACCCTGGTATTCTTTCAGCTGAGAGCGGCCCAGGATACTTCCAATCTTCTTCTTCGTTGGCAGGTAGGACCCAGAGAAATCATTTGCAAATCCTTCCAGCAGGCCACTTCAATAAAGTACCTTATTACAGAGAGTGGCATGGTCTTTGGAATAACATTTACGGGAAAGAAAAGAAACTAGCAAGGTAGATGGAGTTGTCCACTTAGACTGAAGTTCATGTCAAGCCTGCATAAATTTGGTAGACTATCACTATTCTTTCTTTCTCCAACATCACTGGGAAATTACGGGAAAACAGATAATAACCACGAATCTGACTAAAATAGTGAAGATCGAAGTGCACTGGAGGAGCATCTTAAGTAGCACATGTGTCTACAGCACAGTCCTCTCCAGACTAAGCTAATTATTAACACAGCATCATGTTTGATGCTTCTGCCTACTGCACGGTCCAAAACCACTTCACCTAGAGTTGAAACAGGCCATGCTTGTACAATCACTTTCAATTGATCTGTACAGGGAAAGGAGAAGACAGTCCTACTATCCTCACACACCTCATTCTTGCAGCCAAACAGCAAGTCAATAGAAACTAACCCAGAGTTCTCAGTCACATCTGGTAAACGATTGCTATCAGTCCACTGAAGCTGTACTAACACATTTGGTTCTGCAGCCTTGTGACAGTCACAGCATTTGCAGCCCCCTGCTCTCATTTTGACATGAGAATTTGCAAGGCAGCACACCAAAACCAGTCATGAAACCATTGTCATGATGAAGGCATGAAGTGACCCTGCTACAGAAACTGGTCCTCAAAGTCATTTGGAGAGGAAAAAAAGATCAGAGTTAGACTTCACATCCTCCTGGATGCCCACAGAAAGAGAAAGAAACAGTATCAAGCAGTATTGATTAAAATCTAGGCCTTCATTACTTTTTAACTGTAAACATGCTTATTTTAGATATACATATTTTATAGCCTTCACAGATCGCTGAATTTTCATCTCAGACCTTCTAATTTTAAACGTCTTTTCCCCTTTTTAAACTATTTTAACACTTATTCCTTTAGCCATATACCCATGTAAACTGACAGTCAGGAAGACAATTTCCATGAAATGCTATCTTTTACCCACATGAAAAAGGGAACCCTTCTGGTTTAACATTCAGTAGCAAAAATTAAAATATCTGAAATCCTTGCTTTATGCATAGTAGAACACTGGTATACATCTAGCTGAGAGTGGCCTAGGATGCTTCCAATCCTCTTCCTCGCTAACAGGTAGGACTCAGTGTTTGAACTGTCACCTTTTCCAAATTCTCTTCTCCAGCCTGAAACAGTCTAGGACATGGCACTGCAAATACAAACTTGAGAGTTCTTCCACAAGGCAACACAGTTAATTGGACCATGGTATGAAGCAACAAAATCTTTGCCATTCATTATCTGTGAATTTTTTCCCCTCTATGTCTATGCTTTTCTATGGAAACTATTCACAGCACATATAGGGAATGCCCTTCAAGGTCTTTTCACCCACAGCTGGTTGGAAAAGAGAGTGCAGCAGCAGAGATGCAATACAGTGAGAGGGAAGCACAGAGAACCTAGCCTCACAAAGGTGAATATATGTCCTGTGCACAGGTACATAAAGCAAAGGTGTTTGACGGGGAGAACCTGTTAATGCAGGCTCTGACAGAATGAGAGATACCAGGTGGACACCCCATACACGATGCTAAGGGTATCACTAGGAGTGACACCCCATATATGACGCTGCTGCGTCTTTGCTTGGGGCACCTGAGCTTAGTTGAAAGAATCTGCTCCCTTGACATAGAGAAAACTCAACATAAAATAGTGTTCCACATCATTGAATATTTGCCCCTAAATCGAAGTAAATTAAGCTGGACTCTCATTAAATGTAAGTTACTAACACTAGGAAACACCCAGTAGGCTTAACTACTGCAAGCATCCCTGCAGTCTCTTTTATATCATAATCACTACCCTACAGCAGTAGCTTACTGGAGTTATCCGAGTAAACATACTCAGGTTTTACTAAATTAACATTTATTCAGGAAAATAAACTAAAAACTCCTATGAACCCAAAATATTTCATATATCTAAAGGCATCTAGTCTCCTTTTAATTCTTTATTTGCATACAATACTACAAAGAAGCATGAAACACTTTTAGAAAAAAAATTTACTTGCCTATTTAGGCAGAAGTTCCTATAATTCTTTGATTTTTTCCCTAAGAAGTTTTGCTGTTGAGAAAACCAGAGTGCCACATGTAAGGAACAGGTATATGAACTGTTTTTATAATAGGTACTTGCCCCAGTGCAAACAGGAAAAAAAAAAAAAAGAAAATGAAAAATCTTCAATCACCACACATCAGGAACTTGTCTTGAAATGATTTTCCATATTATTTGATTTAAAGGAGTCTTCACTAAGAGCAGAGGGATTTTGAAGACCTGGAAGAGGCATATTGATTTTTCCCAGTTCTGTGGGAAATTGACAGTTCATTCATAAGATCCTCTCTGCGTGCTGAAATACTTATTCTAAATGCTCTCCAGAGGAAAGTGACTGGAAAGTTGAAACATTAGCTGAAGAATCTGATGCGGAGATTGATGCATATTAAAATAAATACTGTTACTGCCATTTGCCTCATTTATTTTACACTGCTAAAGGAGTAGGATCTGGCTGGTTTTAGCATCTCCACAAGTCAGGCCATCTGGAGGTTATATGAGATCACACTGAGTCAGAGTTTGATACCAAATCAAGCACCCCTGACTGAAAGCCTCAGCATGTTAGTGGCATTTCTAAACGCTAGTATAAGGGGAAGGCTGGACTGCTCTAGATCTTTGCGTCCATTACAGAAGCAGCTACTCAGAGCATTGTGCCAATCCAGCCTCATATCTGTATAAAGCCCTGATGAAATCAGGAGTCTATATCCACTGTGATCCAGGAGGGAGGATATTTTTTGGCAGGAGCAGCAGCACAATCACAAAAAAACTGGGTGTTTTCCAAACTTGCACAATAGTACGATGGAAAAGAAACAAATCAGGCCTCAAACCAGTGAAGGATAATCTGTTCTGCTGGATTTTGCACTGTAAAACTAATGGGATGTAATTCAGTATATTGGTAAAAATAGTTAAGTTTTTTTGTTTTCAATCTTTATCGCATTGCAACAATATTTGCTAATTTTAAATGGAAAAAAAAAGATGGAAACTGGTACATCAGTACAAAGTCACTATGACATACTAGCTAATGAAAAAGTCAGATATTTAGAAGAGTTAAAAAAAATTACCATACTGGAAGGCACTTTAATGGTTAATGCTGACAGTAACCTCTGGGTCATCACTAGCAGAGCTGGGTTACTTCATCAGCTGTTCAGCTCCTTGCTCCTGCCTACATCAATAAAACAATTACAGTCCTGTTGACAAGCTACTAGCCATGCTTTTGAGAAGTGTGCTGCATTTTTGGGGTAAACTATGAAGACTGATTCAATCCTACAGAACTATAGTCTAAGACTGGAATTCCCTAACTGGTAGAATTAGGTCAGGAGATTTCTCTGGGTCAAAAATATTCTCTCTCACCTCCAGTTTGAATTGAAAACAAAATACTATTCTAAATGCTTACAGTAAATCTTCACAGGTTACTGCCTTTGGTTAATGGAATATAAGCTGTTGAAGTATCTAAACTAAGCATTTAAAAACACATCATCTTATTACTCAAAATAATGAAGTGTTGTTTCACTAAACATACCCAAGTTTCTTATTCTCTGCAAATCATTAACTACTGTTGTCTTACAGAGTTTAAGGAATAAAGAATAAATTGAAGTTTGCAAAAAAAGTACTTCAGGATTACTGCAATCTATGAAATTAGGTCTTACAGTGTGTTCTTTAAAAATAGATTATACACATACTTTCAAACTCTTGTCTACTAGAGAGGACAGAGACGTTTCTTACATTCTTCTTCTTTCCACTCTCAACACAAACATGTAAAAAAAACCCACAAACCAACTTTCTCTCCCATATTTTCCATTTAAAAATTACATCTATTGCACTACCTAAGTAATTTTTCATTTAAAAAAAAATAATATTTTTTCTGGATTCCTATTTGGAAGAAAAGCCTTTCTTCCTCAGTATAGCTCATACTTGCTTTTGGATATACCTATTACATCATATACTGTAGCTAAATATGTACATACATAATATATACACCAAAGAGTTTATCATGAGAAGACTGACTTAGTGCATTAAGGTAGCACGTTGATCTGCAATTTCAGTGTTACAGAACATGGATCTGTTGCCTTTATTAGGAAATCATTATCAATATGCACAACAAGGATGGGACTAGGAGCTGTGATAACTTATTTTCGCACATACAAATATTAATAAAATGAAAATGTTTCATTTGCAGAAGTAGTCCACTGGGGCTGCCATTCACATGCATCAGCTTTCCTCTGACTGGGACACTAAAGATCCAGAATTAACTCTTCATTTTTTGAGATACATGTGCCACCAGGTAAACCATATGACAATTCAGTCAAGGTAAGAGACTGGTAAATACATATACCAAACTTATCTTTAACAGAGAAGAAAAATATACAGGCTGCATTTGATAGTTCCAATCATATTGACCTGAACTATGCTGACATCAGACATGAGAAGTTGCACAATTAATCACAATTAGCTTTTTTCTAGTTCTTGTGCCCTTATGTTTCTTCCATCTTTTATAAACTAGAAACATCAAATAGCTTAAGATTGTAACATACTTACAAACATCTGGTTTTGGCAAAACAAATACTCAGGAAAAAAAAAGAAACAGTTTCATGCATGTTCCTCATTAATTTTTTTTTGTATAACTAACAATACAGCCTGCCACAAAGTTATGAGGGAAGGCAGAGAAGGCAGGAAAATTTTTATTCCAAAAGTGATGTCTACAAACCTGAAGCAAGTTTCCTAGAGTTAGAAGAGTTGCTGTATTTTCATATGCATTTAAAAAACTGGGGCTACATCTGCTGAAAGAGACAGTGAGGAATTCAGGAATCCCAAGCTCACAACAATGCATCTATTTTATCAATACGTACATCACTGCCTTTCACGGTTACGAAACAGTTGTATATTTTCCCAAGACAAACATTGCTCTGTTTCTGGCAAGACTACTTGTGAAATGTTAAGGTTTTTGTGCTATTAATAGATAAATAAATGAAATCCTTTGCACATAAAGGGGCTTGGGAGAGGGGGAGAGTGAACAGAATGCTTATACTTTCACTGCAAGGGCTTCCCAATGCAAATTTTTACAAATCAAATGCTACAGAACGCATCTGAAAATTGCATGGAACAAGCTTCACATTGATTTTTCTCTCTTTTTTTTTTTCTATAATTACTGTGGCAAGAGAAATTTATATAACCAAAACTTCCTTGTGGATATCTGAAAACCAGAAAATTATCTTATGCTCCTTTGAAAACAAACTATCAACAATGTACAAAATTTAATAAGCAATCTATTTGTTGACCCTTAAAGGTCAGTGCACTTTTCCAACACTTTTACCATAACACATTTACATAACCTTATTTGGTTTTCTTTCCACTGTGTTCCTGTAATTCAGAAGACTATTCAGACTCCCATATGGCTGCCATCAAAACCAGCAGATGCCAAGAAAATTAAAACACAAATTATGACTTGTAAAATGCTGATGTATCATAATCTCAGCATATCTCTCAACTTCTAACGAATCATCAGATAAAGTAAAGGTTGCTGAGGCATAGGTGCTTTTTATACATCTTTCCTATTGGGCTAGGGCTAGTGTAATTAAGTGTGGACTGAAATTCAGAGTTAAACAACAGTATATATCCACAGTTTCCACCAAGTATAATAAAGCACAGAGAGCAATTTAAAACTGTTCCTGGAACTAAAAATCATCTTAAATCTGTCTTGTAAAAGTAGAAGGGGAACGAGCTCTTGCCTTTTGGGAAGCAGCATGGGCTACTTTTACTTTTTGCATTGTAGCTTTGATATCATTTACATGGAATTCTAAGGGGGAAGGGAGGGAGGAGGCCTTGTTTGTTGGCTTTAACTACAGAAAAATGTTTTCTGTTACCTTATACTATGGCTGCAGCTCTCATCTAAATCGGGTTACGTTATGGATTACCTAAACAAAGACGTAAAGGTTGATAAGCCTAGAAAGGCAGCAAACTCAATGTGGTACTTTCACACTGGCAGATGCTAGTCAAGTTAAAGCCCAGGTGTGTGCCCTAATGAAAAACCAGCAGAAGAATGGCAGCTGAGCGATGGAAACAGAAGCTAATACCGAGTTCTAAATTTTGATTTAGATGTATTTGTGCTTATTTGGTCTCCATTCCTAAATCTTTTGGCAACCGCCAAACAAGCTTTGCTTTCCCAAGACAGCATAGTAATCTCACATAACAAGTTTTTCCAAACAAACACTGCCAGAATATTTAACAACTTCAACACCGAATTTCCAAAAATTAAGCTTGCAAGTATGCCTAGGACATTAATTATGCATAGACACAGCAGATAATATTGTCTTCTACAACAGCATGAAATACATAGTTCAACAAGAATACATTACCTGGGGTGGTGCAAGACTGAGAACTACTTCCTAGAGAACACATTGTCACTTTTAGTTACAACTACATATAGAGCATTAGAGTGCAACTTTTCCATATTTATTATTCTAATAAATCAGCTGTCTCTTTTAAGGAAAAAAATGGACCAGCACAAAAAAAAATAAAAATAGATAGGTCTGATAATTTATTTTGCTCACATTCTGTGGCATATAAAGTCTCCAAATTCTTGTAGTACCTTCAGTTCAAGTAGCATGTACAACCACTCCCCACACAACTTCAGCACATCTATAGTATTCCTCTGTTCAAGGCACTGAGAATTTTCTTAAGACCCTCACTCTTTCAGCTCGATTCTCTTTTAGTCCATTGTTTTATGATGCATTGTTTTATGTTTGATTACATTAAAATTTTAAAAGTCTGTTTTAAAAACTCCGACAGAAGATCTTACAAAGGCATTCTACATATCTCAGTGGTCACAAGCTCCCTGGAGAGGATCATGGAGTTAATGTGATGACTTCTTCGTCGTTTCAGTCTACCTACAATGACTACATTAGTGGGTATTCTTGACTATCATCTTCTGTGAAGAGGCAACCAAACTCAAAATTTTTGTTAATGGTTTTTCTGGATGAGTTTCGTAACAGACTACTGAAGGGCTTGCTATTGATTCAGCAAAAACAACACTAAAATGTATTCCACATGAGTGACTGCCTGTTTTCACTCCAAATCATGAGAGAAATGGTAATAAACGCAGGCTTCCTCACAAAGAGATTAGAATATTCTGAAGAAATTACTAAACTTTATGAAAGTGCTTTGTCTCTGCGGATTTCAAGTTTAGCCAAGGACACAAATGAGATGATGAGCATTTCGCAAAAGGAGAAATCTGTAACCAGAGGCCACATATCAAGCAAATGGCAAAGCGGGTAATATACTCAGGTTTTCAGATTAGCGTTCCAGCAGTATAAAGCTGCATGGCCTAGCAAGATATTCTTTAACCATCCAGTTACAACACAGGAACATCTGCTGTCATGCAAGAGCTATGCTGCATCAGCCTCAACACAGGAATAAGAAAACGACTGGCCACAAAATAGCCAAAACACACTGTTCGCCCACTTGAACCATCCACACATTAACCTTCAGTGAATAAGACTGAAGAAATTACAGGGCACATAGCTTCTTATAGTCTGACAGTGCCTGAATGAGCAAGATAGCACACTGATGTATATTTCACCATAATTTCCCCTCTTTCAGTCCAAGGACACAGCACACAAATGTTTCTCACACTACTCTTTTCACTGTTGAAGAAACATCTGTGTTCACAGGAATATTATGCCCAGGAGAATCAAAATGAAAAAAAACCCAGACACATGAAAAGAGGCTTGGCAAACTCAACCACTAAAAACTGAGCAAACAGTAGAATAAAAACAACTACTATAGGGTCAGAAGTACTACAAAGCTTTCAACCACCCATCTCCCTCTGCAGGTCAGTACTGGGGCAAGTAAACACCGGCACAAAACTACAATCAACTTCACTCTAACAGCTTATTTTCTTAATTAAGGAAAAGTATTTCAATACAACAGTGCAGTTAATCAAAACCTCCATCCTTCCAAAAACCGTCGTTTTCAGGCATCTTTACTTTCCAAGAACACAAACATGAGGTAAGCTATGCATACATGTTAGCCATGTAACCAAGGTGACAATATCAAGCTCAGTATTGGTTAGAAGGCTTCCCTCATCCATCCAAAAACCTTAAAGGTGGGTTGTTTTTTTTACCCCCAACTCACCATTTTAGTTCAAAGAAGCCACTATACCAGCTAAGAACTTGCCTTCAAAGCCTCTCAAAACCACTTTCATCCTACCTCGGTTTGTGCACATTTCTCATGGCTAAATGGAACATATCACGAGAAAAGGGGGAATGGTACATATAAGAGCCTTCACAGAACTTCAACATTCTATGCAGTGACAAAACTTCATAATTTGTGTGTGTTTGGGAATGCCTACCCCCTTCCTCTGCCGTCATAGGATTTAGCACGTACATCCAAAATCAGCTGCTTCTCTTTCAAATCCAACATATTGAGAAGATGTTAGAAATACTATTCTATGGAGGTTATATTTCACTGTACAGTTCTGCCCACTCTATAGCCATGCTCAAATGGTGCAACAAGATACTGTGTAGTCAGGAGATCAAGCAGCACAGACAGGAATCCCAGTAAATGCCCAAACAAGCCTCCCACGGGCTTGTACTTCAGGGCTGGGTGGGAATACTGTTTCCACCCTCCTCCATGCTAATACTGTTACTACTACTATTACGTGTTAATAGCTAATTATAATAAAATCGTGTCATAAACAACCTGGTCATTGTGTAATCACTGCCTTAAATAGCACTATTCAAAGAACTTGAGCTGTGATTTTTTTTAAAAAAAATATTTTTCTATTTTCATTTAACAGGGATATCAGGACAAAAACAAGCAGATCCCTTCGTTCTCCAGGCCTGGGTGTCTAGCTGCTCGCTCTGCCAACACGAAGGAGACGAGAGGGGAAAAAAAAAATAAAAATAAAGGGACGACGACACAATAAACCCTCTTCGCACCTACAACAAAAGCAATTAGGAGGGCCGGAAGGAAAGAGGAATCGGCAGCCTCTGAAGGTGCAGG
>NW_009716793.1:0-27654 GCF_000703405.1 Apaloderma vittatum | reverse complement strand
AGAAGAGGGAAAAAGCGGAAAAAAGAAAAAGAGAGGGAGAAAGAAGAAGGAAAAAAAAAAGAGAAAGAGAGAAAAAAAGGAAAAAGAGAAAAAAGGAAAAAAGAGAAAGGAAGGGAAAATAAAAAAAAAGGAAAAGAAAAAAAGAAAAGAAAAGAAAAGAAAAGAAAAGAAAAGAAAAGAAAAGAAAAGAAAAGAAAAGAAAAGAAAAGAAAAGAAAAGAAAAGAAAAGAAAAGAAAAGAAAAGAAAAGAAAAGAAAAGAAAAGAAAAGAAAAGAAAAGAAAAGAAAAGAAAAGAAAAGAAAAGAAAAGAAAAAGGAAAAGAAAAAAAGAAAAGAAAAGAAAAGAAAAGAAAAGAAAAGAAAAGAAAAGAAAAGAAAAGAAAAGAAAAGAAAAGAAAAGAAAAGAAAAGAAAAGAAAAGAAAAGAGAAAAGAAAAGAGAAGAAAAAAGAAGGGAAAAAGAGAAAAAAGAAAAAGAGAAAAAAATAACCAGAAACAGGAAAAATTTTTAAAAAGGAATCAGAAAAATAGAAAAATAAAAACAAAAAGAAAAAATAACAAAGAGAAAAGAGAAAAAGACAAAAGGACAAAGAAAAAAGAAAAAAAACAAGGAAAAAGAAGGAAAAAAGAGAATAAAATAAGAAAAAGGAAAAAGAAAAAGGAAAAAAAGAGAGAAAGGAAAAAGAAAAAATAAAAGAAAAAGAAAACAAAAGAAAAAAAAAAACTTAAACCCCTCCAAAACAATAGAAAAGAATAAAGAAACAAAAAAGAAAAAAGACATCTTTTATACTAACAATTCTGGGTTTCGAAATGCTATTAAACAGAGCAGGTTAGGTGACACTTCTCTAGAAAAATAAAAATATGTTTGATTATTGTTTTAAACCTCTGGAAACCTTTAAACAATTTTATTGTTTAAACCTTTAAACAAATTTATTGGCATTTTGCCATAAATTTGAGCAAACACAATGTATGGAGGAAAATATTTTTTACGGTTTATGCGCTCTGTATTTGAACATACTGATTTATTTCCCCTGTATGTAAGTTCCTTTAGTAAACAGGATTTAACTCGTAACTTACACTGAATAAGAATGCTTTGGTATTTTAATCTTTCAAAGGATTAATACGCAAGAAAAACCATGAGTGCTGGTCAGATTTTTGCCTCCCAATTACTTATTTTGGTGCCTAGTAGATGATTTTTCAAAGGAGACAAAAGTCTTCAGATCTACAAATGAACTTGTAATACTGAAAGTTTAGGTTTGCCAACCTAGCATGGGAGGTCCAGCATGGAACAGCAGCCTGGTTCACCACAAAAGAATCTAAGAAACAGACTTCTGGAAAATGGATCTCCAGAATAGGTGGTGTTGGTCCCATGGAGTCCTTTCTTGACGTTCCTTTGCTGAGGATTTTCATACCAAGAATTAAAAAATAGGCAAAAATGAACAAAGACAAAATAAAGAGTAAAATCCTGAACATTCCAGTCAACTTTAAATTTATTTTTTTTCAGATTTACCTTCTTCACTTTCCAAACCTTAGCCCACCAAATCCACGTCACCAAAGAGAAGAAGGCACTATCCTCATGAGTTTTTTTAAAACACTTTCTTTTTTTTTTTCCAGCTGGACCACTCAAGTTTCATTCATTAGAGCTGAGCGGGAGAAGGAAGGTGAAGGAAGAGCTGTCAGGGAGCTTATTGTAGTTCCTGGGGTGCATTAAGAAAAGTGTGTCCAGCAGGTCTAGGGAGGTTCTCCACCCCCTCTGCTCTGCCCTGCTTGGACCACACCTGCAATACTGTGTCCAGTTTTGGGCTCCCCAGTTCAAGAGAGACAGGGACCCACTGGAGAGAGTCCAACGGAGAGCTACAAGGATGATTAAGGGACTTGAACATCTCTTCTGTGAAGAGAGACTGAGAGAACTGGGGCTGTTCAGCCTCGAAAGGAGACGGCTGAGAGGGGACCTTATTAACGTATAGAAATATCTGAGGGGTGGGTGTCAAGGGGAAGGAGACAATCTCTTCTCAGTGGTGCCCAGTAATAGGACAAGGAATAATGGGTTTAAGTTAGAACATATGAAGTTCCACCTCAACATGAGGAGAAATTTCTTTCCTGTGAGGGTGACAGAGCACTGGCACAGGCTGCCCAGAGAGGTTGTGGAGTCTCCTTCTCTGGAGACTTTCAAAACCCACCTGGACGCGTTCCTGTGTGGCTGCCCTAGGGGATCCTGCTCTGGCAGGGAGGTTGGACTAGATGATTTCTAGAGGTCCCTTCCAACCCCTGACATTCTGTCATTCTGTGATTCTATGATTCCTTGAGTTTCATTCACTTGATGCTGTTAGAAACCCACATCCAGAGACAGGCATGTCCTGCCTCGTCCTGTTGAAGTGAGGTCTGTCTGGACCTCCGATTGGTGGAAGACTAAAGTTGTGATGTTCCAATTTGCCGCGTCCAGCTACTCCCAGTGCCTGATAAGCTCCTTCCTCCACCCCAACATGCCAATTTCCCCCTCTTCTGCAAGGAAACCCCAAGGGCAGACAGAAAAGCAGTGGCTTTCACCAGCTGCATCTCAATGCAAGTTGATTTTACAGAGAGGGAGGGAACCTCCAGCATGACCACCAAGTTAAAATAATGGCAGATGAACTTTCCTTTAGTGATAGATAAGGAAGCAGGATTATGCAATAGCATTTGGGGAGGGTTTGCTCATTTGTTTGCTTTCAGATACAAAAAAACCCGACTTCATATGATGAGTTCCATGTGCTGGATAACACGCTTTTGTGTTGAGACTGGTGCTTGGAGGCTGTGTGTTTGCTGTATGTTTTGAGCTTAATGTATTTTCATCCTTCTCTGTCTGCATGGGGCACTATTTTTTTTCACCAGAAAATAATAACCCAAGATGGAAATTATCCTTATCTAGTATTCCCATCTTTGCCAAAAACTTAGGCAGATGCAGTTGCCTTAACAGAACAAATGGGGTCCCTACAGGATCCCACTTCACTGTGAAAGTAATCTCCCCGAGTTCTGTGTGCTGAAGCGCATCCACCGTGTTTGCCTTTGTATTTTAGCATTTGTTCCTCTACTCTCAGCCATGCAAAGAAGTGTGTTACCTCTGTTTCCACTGTGACAGACTGGTACTTGATCTGACTCACTAGACTGCAGATTCTTTTTATTTGTAAATAAAAGGAATTCCGACAGGATGCAAACATTACGCAGGAGTGATTCAGACGTTTGATTTTGCCTGCCAGTGAAATGATGTCTCATGGACTATAAAAATAGAGGAAAGTTAGTGGTGCTCACATGTCTTGTGTTGTCTCTCAGAGTCCTTGCGAGGCTTCCCTCTAGCACAATACAAAACAGAAAAGATATATTGATGTGATTCTGCTTCAAGTGCAGAACAGACCCTTCCATATGTAACTGGATGGAAAAATGTTGTTACACACTTTGCACCTTCACACTAGGAAGAGAAGATCCACTATTTGAGCGTAAATTTTGAAGATTTGCCTAGCTTGTAGAACAAAGTATTTATTCATCACTTTGTCACTGGTATTGTTTTAATTCTATCTAAGCAAGTAACTGTTAGTTTACAATTACTGGAGAGACAATCTGTGCCCAGGATGCAGTTGAACAGGCACGCTTTCCCCCTGGGTTACCTATACCTTGGGGAACTTTTGTGGTCAGAGCTCTTACTACATTGCTATAACAAAAAAAGGTATTTTTCATGACGAAAAAACAGGTCCCAGACTTCCAGGAAAGGAACGGTATTGCTGTTTTCATTGTTTACACTATAACTTTCAGCAGATGGAAGCCTTTCAGGTTGAAGTCCCATGTACTTGTACTCTTTGACTACTATGAGTTGTGTCTGAAATAAGTCGAGTTAGCCTTACCATATCCATTGTTCTCCATCTGGCAGATGCAGTCCAGGATTTTGGTGGCAGCTGGGTGAGCAACCTGGCCACTGCCTGGAACAGTTCTTCACCAGCTGACTTGTCTGCTGGTGTTAGTGCACAGCCTTTCGTGAAGGCTGTTACTAGAAATGCATTTCCCCAGCTCTGACATTGCAAAGGAATGCAACAGGACAACAGGTTATCACTCTACTTGTCTTCTGTCATCTTTGTCAGGGAGAAGATTGTACTATGTTTGTTGTCAGACTATTGCAAAATGGCATCTGTTATTAATCTAAGTATATTAATACGGTAACACATACTAGAGACTATATCGTTGCTGACAGAGGCTTCCTACAAAGCTAGAATTTTGTGGCAATGACTTTTGCATCCCCGCTTCTGTTCTCTCCATCACCAGAAGTGAGACACAACACCTGTGATAAGATCTGTTCTGGACTTTGGGAGCACTTATATAAATGTACCAGCGCTTTAGTACATCTTTGACTGCCAAATGAGAAAAATTTCAGCTAACAGCTAAGTGATACATAAAATAATACATTATTGGAGTGAATGCTTACAATCTAAATACAAGAGACTTCAAGATCCAAGGCATACAGCACTACAGGTTCTGAGAGTTTGGTCCAGTCGCTCAGAGTTTGCTAGATCTCTCCCATTTATTTGTAACAGTAAATCCAGGTGAACAACAGGAATTTTGGATTTACAGTAAAGCAAGATGGAGTGACATCTGGCTAAGTGACTATTTTATGAATAGTAGTAGAGGTATACATGTTAAAATATAATTCAGAATTTATATAGCTCCGAGAGAGTAAAAGCATTATAAAAGCACATTACCTCTCAACAAAAGGGACATTCTGCTTGTGTTCTGCAAGAGACTCTGATCATGTTTATACCTCTGCTCTTCAGAGCCCAATAGATGTTCAAAGTTACTCGTTCCTTTTCAAAACTTGCGTAGATACACAGGTCAAGCCCTTGTATCTGGGCAGAGAGATATATACTGGAGTAAAACTTACTATGTATAAACTTCAGATTCCTGTATTTTGCAAGGTTTATTATTTGTTTGAAGTGTGGTGTATTTTTTTTAAAATACTCACATACATATAAGTATACACATATATATGCACTCATTCTTCTTATTCCTTAGGAGGGATCTTTACTCATAGAGAAGCTGGGAGACAAACAAAACAATTTCTGGAGTTTTCATATTTTGAGTGCAAGGCTGCTGCATGCTAGACTGATGTCCAGTTGAGTATGTGCCTCTGAGGATAGACTATACTTTCTTATTGAATTAGAAAACCTGGGACACATGTCTTCTTCTGGGTAACACTGATGTCTTCAGGACAAAAGAGAACTGCAAGAAGTCACATACCACGCTGGCCTGAGGAGCCTCATGATTGAAGTAAACTGCATGGTATGAAATACCAAACGGAAACAAAATCGGCTGGTCGCAGCTCTAACCCTCATGTTCCAAAGACTGTACAAACTAAAGATGGTATCTTTTTTGTTACCTACTCCATCATCTACGCCAGACTTCATGATACACATGGTCTGAACCAGATTATAAAAAATCAGAGCATAGGTTCCCATTCAATCAGTGCATCTCAAACCTGCTACCTGAAATCACACCTGAAAAGTGATGTAGAATTCATCTAAATGATGAATCAGTCTAAGCTTAACCAGTGGAAAACAGAAAAGTCTAAGCACCCGACTTCTTTAACTAAGGCATATTTCATATATTTGTATATACTCATACTCCAATACTTCACATACCACCTGTTCAAGAACTGAGAGAGCAGGTTTCAAGTCTGCCTCTCAGTTTGTTAAATAAATTAAAGATTTAATGCACACAGTGTTTCCTTGATGATATCACCCACTGCAAAAATAATTTGTCTTCATAACATTTTATTTACACAATGATGACTCTAATCTGAATTAAGCTTGATTCATAACTGCATTGTTTCATTGTAGTTAGTTTTCCTAAAGTTAAAATAAGTTAGAATTAGATTTTAATTAACTTTGAATTGCTGTTTTCATAATTTTTCAATAAAAAGCTTAAAATACTGCAAAGTTGTTAGTTTTCTTTCAAGGCTGCAACATATGCTCACCAACTGTGGATGGTAGGAAGTAACTTCAGATGATAAACTTGAAAATCGCTTTGTTCTCCTTCTCATCTGATGATCTCTGGTCACTTTGCTCACATTGCAGTGTGGGAAAAAGGGACCTACTGTCCTGGATCTCTGAGTACATCCTCATTGACAGATGGAGGAATTTGGGTTTTTAAGCGTCCAAGTCAAATTAAAAATGGAACAGAGACCTAAGTCAGGTAAGATACTTTGAAGACATTACTTTAATTTCACTCAGTACTGATAAAATTTAAGCTCATAATTCATTCAGACTTGTATATTCCTGCACTAGAGCTGCATTTCCATCCATCATGGTGGTCTGTCAAAGCTTTACCTTCTGGACTATGATTTTGGTTAGCCTTGTTCTTGAGGTAATTTACCAGCAGTACTGTTACTGCAAAGTGAAATGTTCAGCCTGATGGGGCTTCTCCATGCAAAGCTTTGAGCTATACTAAAGTCTGGGAAATTATATTAGAATATATAACTTTAACAAGCTTTCCTTCCTCACTCAAGAACACCATCATCTAGTCCAACTGCCTGACTATTTCAGGGATGACCAGAAGTTAAAGCATGCTATTAATGGCATTATCCAAATGCCTCTTAAACACTGATAGGCTTGGGGCATCGACCACCTCTCTAGGAAGCCTGTTCTCGTGTTTGAACAACCTCTCAGCAAGTAAATGCTTCCTAATGTCCAGTTCAAACCTCCTCTGTTGCAGGTCTGAGCCATTTCCACATGTTCTATCATTAGATACCAGGGAGAAGAGACTGGCATCTCTTTACCCAGTTGTCCTTCTCAGGAAGCTGTAGAGAGCAATGAAGTCGCCCCTCAGCCTCCTTCAAGCTAGAAAAACCCCAAACCCTCACCTGCTCCTCATGGGACATGCTTTCCAATCCTTTCACCAGTTTTGTTGCCCTCCTCTGGATACATTCAGGGACCTTCTTAAACTGTGAGGCCCAGAACTGTACACAGTGCTCAAGGTGAGGCCACATCAATGCTGAATACAGCTGTTTTGACGGGGTGGTCACGTTGTGTTTGATACCCCCCAGGATGGGGTTTGTCCTCTTGGCTTCCAGGGCACATGGCTGGCTCACAATGGAGCTGCCGTCAACCAGCACCCCCAGATCCCTTTCTGCAGGGCTGTTCCACAGCCACTCCTCTCCCAGTTTTACTTCTTACCAGCATTACTTCATTCTAGGTGCAAGATCCGGCATTTGGACTTGTTAAACTTCATCTCATTAATCATTGCTCAGTGCTCCAATCTGTGTAGATCGGTGTGAAAGGCCTTTTGTCCCTCAAGAGAGTCAACAGCACCTCTCAGTTTGGTATCATCAGCAAACTTGCTAATGATGCATTAAACTCCTGTATGCAGATTGTTGATAAATATATTTATCAGAACTGTCCCTAGAATTGATGCCCAAGGAACACTGCTGGTGGCCAGTCACCAGCCAGATGTGGCTCCATTTGCCACAACCCTTAGAACTCCGCCCTTCAGTCAGTTCTTCACCCAGTGCACTGTAAAGCCCCTCATCTCACAGTTGGACAACTTGTCCAGATGCCTTACTAAAATCCAGAAAACCTACATTCACCACCTTCCCTTCATCCACTAGATGGGTGACCTTATCATAGAAGAATACCAAATTAGCTAAACAGGACTTCCCCTTTGTGAACCCATGTTGACTGTGCCCAGTGACAGCATTATTCTTTCAAGAATAGCCAGTATAATCTCCACATTTTTTCCAGGAACTGAGGTTAGACCAACAACTAAAGTTGACTTTAGAAACACAACGGCTGTGGGCTTAGATTTTGTGCTGTACAGCGAAATCTCCACCAGAGTCCTCCAGCAAGACAACCACAGTTTTGTGCAACTTCTGCTGCTACCTCTGAACATTGGGTCAGCCCAGCTCAGCATCTCCTGCCATCTCCCTGGCCAACAAGCTCAGCAGCGTGCAAACTTCTACACAAAGTCCCTCAGAAGAGGACCTATTCTCCATCAACCCAACAACCTTTAATTACACTCAGAAGGAAAAAAAAATAAAAAAAAATGTTTTAGACAACCTGCTTGCAATTGTCCTACAGCAGAAAAGTACGAAATTCTGCTCTGTTATTTTCATTTGCTCACCAAGAGAAGACACCAGCTTTTCTGTCCCAGGCAGGTGGGGGCCATTCTTTGTTTCCATCACCTGTGAGTACACACTGGTCAATGCCAGGCCAGAATACTGTCAGGCATCTACGTGTGGGAATTTTTTTTTTCCAAAGTAAAAATAATTTGTAATCTTCGTCAGAGGAAGCATAATTACTGCCTTCACCAATATTTGTTCTGCACACTTTTTCTATTTTCCCCTTCAAGCACCATATGTCTGTGTGGGGTGTCATTTCGAAGGGACAGTACATACTCAGAGTAGCTGCTGCTTGAAGTATATTATTGGAAAGTCATTAAAAGAGAAAGTAACCTCTGCCTAATGAAAAATGGCATTTTAGAAATGCCTTTTTGCCACTTTCAGGAAGATCACCGAATCACTATTTATACCTACATTTTAATTCTTCTAACAATACAAAGTGGAAACAATCATAAAAGCTCATTATCTACAAATAAAGTTTAATATAGGCCTATTTAAAATACAGTGTCAAGCAGTTCTGGGCTTACAAATGTATGCCTACGAAAGTAAGTTAAATACTTATTAAATAGGCTGTTGAACTGATGATCCTTAGTGTTCCTAGATATCTGTATTTACTCCTTTTCTTTAATTAGAGCTTTCATTAGGACATGCTACTTTATTGCTTCATATTAAAATGAATGTTAGAGTCACAAAGGCTCTGGCTCCACACTGATTCATAATTCATCATGAGTATCAACTAACTCCATTAATCAGGTAAAACATTATTTGCACATATAAGCATTTCAGGGCTGAACTAGAAGTGAGAAATCTCATCCACTTTCCAATAAAATCGCTGATCTGACAGTACTGGAATCTCAGCCACTGAATCAGTAAACTGTTTGCTTCTCATATGCAAATACTCTCTTACTGCAATCTGATAGATTAGTGAGGTTTTCTTACACGCAGGCTTTTCAAGGTCCAAGATTAATGAGAAGTTCTGATGAATATTATTGGCTAGATATGACATTTAACACACATTAATGTAATTAATCATCTAGGGCATGTAGGTAAATTGTGGTGCTTATAATACAAGGATGCAATGCAAAGTTATTTCATACATGGGGGATTTTCAAAGTCCCGCATGATGACATTGATATAGTGCTACTACTCTGTTATAATCTTTGTATATTATTTAAGTGTAACAAATACTTCATTCATTGCCTGCCCTAAACTTTGCATTTGGTGACATTCTTGCTGCTGTGTTAATATCGGGTCTATTAAGCTGGACCTCATGGTCCATTACCCTTTCTTTAGGCCTGACCCCATGAAGTTTAAGGGTCTTGAGCACAGTGTGAAAAAGCAAAGGGTTTCACTCTCACCCAAGGAGCTCATTAGGACTTTATAGAAACACAAAAAATACTCACACAGTACCAACATTTGCACTGAGGGATACTCACCAGACAAACAGCCTGGTGTCAGGAGGTGTTCATTGTTCTCTTTTTCCAGGCCTGCACACCAATTTAGCAGGCTAACTAAAGGGATCGCTCATTTGTAATCCCCCATTTCAGCCTTTGTAGCAGAGATTCATTCGCCAGCATCTTTTAACTTTGCTTCCTTGAAATTCCCGTTTTCACTCAGGACAGTATATTTGAAACGAACTGAAACAGGCTGGCTAGGATTACACTTGTCGATGCCTATAGCTATATGGAGCTCCCCTTTGTTCGCTGCCTCAAGGCAAGTAAACAGTCATTCACAGAATGTTTTTAAAAGACCTTTCTGCAAATCACTTGCTGACGGAGGGCCAGGTTCTGCTCTGTTTACCTGTCTTGAAATGTGCTCCTTTTTTTTTCCTGGATTGCAGTGGTTATTGAAGGAGTACGGCACTACAAAAGCTGCACAAGGCTGTCAGAGCTTGACCCTAACCAAGATAAGAATGAAGAACTGCTCTTCTGCCATTAACAAGACAAGTTTGCTCTTCTCAGTCCGTAGTCCATCTGTCTACCTGTCTCTGCAAAGCATCAGCACCTTTGGCAAATATCCTGTGTGCTATTAGTGGACAGTAACACGGTTCACTATGGCTTTGGGTTCAGTATAAAACATCTCCCTGTATAAGACACTGGATCATGAGGGCTTTTGAAGTATTCAGCCTGAGCACAATGATGTAGGTTGTGCCTCGACCGTATTTTTAACTAGGCTTTATTTTTTGTATTTAAAACTCTGACATGAAAACCCAAAGTAGTAGATTTTTAAATCAGGGCTCAGTGCCTTGGGCAGCAGCAAGCAGCTCACTGGGTGGCAGCTTTCAATATAATTCTCAGAATTTCCAGACTTTCTTTAAAGACAGTGATGACAGATTTGCAAACCAAAGGGATCCACTTTACATCAAACCCTAAAGGATTTTTATTTTTCAGGACAACAGGAAAATTGTGTAGATAATTTTGTCTGGCAAAGATTCCTTTATTATTTCACAATAAAGTATTACTTCACAATAAAGTATTATTTCACAGTAAAGACTCCTGGCCATTTCCCACATTCACTGCACGAGGTTTTGCCCTAAGAAGGGCCAGCTGACATTAAAATAACTACAGCTTTGGGTTTGGCCAGGTGTGGGAGGTTGAAGTACAAAAATCGTTGTTTGCACAAAAATGCCATCTAGGTGGAGTACTCCTTTTACTCCCCTACGCTGATACATGTTATGCTGTGAAATCAGTGGAGAAATGTATGACAAGTACTTGTTATTCTGCTTTAATATAACAGTAACACAAAAGTAGCACTGCATGACACCAGTGTAACTGCACCGTGAACAAAACTATTTTTTTTTAGTCAATGTGGAGTTTCTCTACTTTAAACAAAGAGCTACCACATAAGTCAATTTGGTGGCATCAGTGGATACAATGTAAAATAAACACAAACAAAATAATCTGCTAAGGAGACCTCATACGCCTTCAGACTCACCAGAATGGATGTGGGTCACTGGCACAGTCGGGGAATGCTATGTTAGCAAATGTACATTTGCTAACAGATTTGTTCATAGGCAGTTCTCGGTCAATGAAGCTTGCCTGGCAAATTAGGTGTGATTTACTCATGATCACTGCCTAACAAAGAAAAACCTGTGCCTTGCTTGTCAGAGAGCCATTACAAAGCAAAATCCTGGGATTTTCACACCCACAGTTGGGTTATTTTTAAGTTACTATGCCATCTCCGTATAATTGCCTCGACTTACAGGATTTTACACCTCTTGGAATTCCTTAGCTCCAGCCACAACTATTTCATCTCAGCTTAGTTTTCACTAAGCCAAAAAACTTAATGAAGAAAAACAAACTGAAAGGAATTACAGGGGGGAAGAACAGGCCAATGGAAAATTCTGTGTCTCACTCAAATGCAATTAAAATAGACAGGGGAGATGCTGCGAAGGGTGCAATTAGTGAGGTGGTCCAAATGGGAAGGGACCACTGGGCCATCTGGGTTGCACATGGCATGAATGGGGAATTTTTGAATACAGCAGCCACACTTACAACTTCACAGCACCTTTGACAAGTGGGAAGGCCAAAGGACAAAGCATGAAACCAGTTAACAGCAACTTCAGCATCACCTCCAACAGCAGTGTGTCCAAGGAGCTTGTGTGAGGACGCATACTGCCTTTGTTGCAAAATCACTGAGTTTATCCCTAAGCAGCTTTCCACGGCAGATTAAATTTGACATTGTTGATACATGGATGCAGGAAGCTGCAGAGCCACTTACATGATGTTTTGTGGCCTCTCTGCTTTGGGGATGCAGAGAAAGGGGGCATGGTGAGGAGGGCAGTGACATTTAAACAAGCCTTGTCATTTCTGCAGTGAATGTCCGATTGTGGCCTAGGATTTTGGCCTTTGGCCTCCAAATATATTTAATGTGAGACACGGTCAAGACGCTTTAAACAGGAAGGCTTCTCAAGCTATCACGTCAATAATCTGGGATTTTCACTTTTTTCTTTCAGAAGCAGCTCAAACAAACACGAACTGTTCTTCCAGCTGTTGTTGTTTTTAATTACAATGCAGAGGAAAAGTTAAGTCTACGGTTAATCGAACTGCGTCCACTAAAAGGCACTGCTTTTTAACAGTAAAATTATATGGCTTGAAGGCTTGTTAGATAAATTGTAGCATAAAAATCACCAGTAGGTCATTGATGATTTTAATGTTTCCTGTATGGATTTATTGGCATTCTTAAACAGGTGGAGGCTGTCTGTAACATCATTTTTCCAACATTTTTCAGGATAACATTTTTATATTAGATGAAATCATTGCTTGGAAGAAGCTGCATCTTTACTCCAGGTTCTATTGTGTTCACCAGGACTTCACTGCCAGGTGCCTAGGGACAAGTCCCTCATGAGATGGGAGAAGCTAAAAACGAGTGTCTGCTGCACACCACCACAGGTACAAGAAATAAAGTAATAACATATTAAAATCTCAAAAATATCATGGGACTCTCACTGCTGTGT
This sequence comes from Apaloderma vittatum, assembly GCF_000703405.1. Taxonomy (NCBI): domain Eukaryota; kingdom Metazoa; phylum Chordata; class Aves; order Trogoniformes; family Trogonidae; genus Apaloderma; species Apaloderma vittatum. The sequence goes on along the minus strand of NW_009716793.1, from coordinate 15,070 downwards.
TTCAAGGGTCCATGCTTTACCTGATAGTACTGCTCAACTTCAAAGCCTTCTTCAGGCTTAATTGAAATAGAAATTGAGGTTTGCTATCAGTTACTAGTCATAATGTGCCTACTGCTAAATAAACCTCATACTGATTTTTATATGTGCATATACTCCTCTTTGGACATTGAATAGCTGACCTATAGACTTTCCAATTATATTGCCACTAACAATGTAAAAATCATATAGTATAATAAACAGTAACTAGAATAACAGGACAACTAGAATAGGTACAAAATAAATTGATGGCTTTCAGTGTTACCTTTATAAAAAATAAATCAGATGTACATCAACTATAAAAGATAATACATGAAATTCGGCAGGACTCCATAAAATGGCATGATTCTGTACAACAATATAAGAGTAGTAGGCCTTCTAAAGTGCTATCAAAAGACAAGAAAAATCATAAAAGCAGGTTTAATAAGACCAAAGCAAAGGATGATTGCATGAGATCTGAAAAGAAGGAGAGATTTATTGTATGAGGTGCAAAGGTTGGCAGGGGTCTAACAAGGGCAGATGATGTGAGGATATTACAAATGACTCCTCAAGTTGAGTTATAAAAGCGTACCAAAGTACAGGTATCTGGGGAAAAAACAAAGAAGTGACTGGACTCTGAATCAAAACAGAGTAACATTTTTGTAAATTAGACACAAGGGTAAGAAAAAAACCACATTGTCAGCAGCCTGTAATCATCAAGGAGAAGATCCTGTTTGTTGTGATCAACAATATTACATTTCAAGTAGCTTGAGAGAATAAAAAATGTCCCTCCCGTTGAGGCTGGCTTGGGGACAGTTTGAAAACCACATAGCCATAAACCCTGCAGGTAATCTATTTCATGATCATTTCTGACCTTTTGAAATTGCATTCTCAACTGGAATAATAACTTGGACATTACCATTTCCTACAAAGGGAAATTTCAGTTAACTGTTGCCCCTGAAAAATGTAGATGATTTCATTTTTTCACTTTGATGAGAGCCATAACTCGGTATCAAAACCAAGTGCCTATAGTAACAAAATGTAAGTTTTCAGTTTTGTTAATGAACTTCTAGACAAAAATTACGGTGGTATTTTCAGACGAGTGTTTTCAAATCAAAAACATTTTGTCAGCGAGTGCTTGTTTAGCTGTAATGGCTTTTAATAATGAAAAGCAAATGGTTTTTACATGGTACCACTGAGATGTTACTCATTCTTCTGCGGGAGTAAAAACAAAAAAACATTTAAATTACGTGTGTGAGGAAGAAAGAAGAGGTAATTGTATACAAGGGAGTAGGTGCTAAGCAAACACCCAGTTAGATTACAATCTACCTTAATTGAGTAATTGATCACATCCTTTTGACTTCTTTTTCAATGACCTGAGAAGAGGGGTTAAATAGGGGTTACTGGGTACAGTAATGTGCTTATAGATGGCTAATGCAGAACCAGAGTTTGTGTACACAGGACAGACAGACTGACAAACAGTGATAGGTTAAACAACACATGGTAAACTTGTCAGAGAGCCGCTCTCTGGCAATTATGCATCTCTGTAACTTTAGGATATCTCCTAAATAATTTCTCCCTGTTGACCCAGTGTCTCAGTTAACTGATCTCTCAAATACATACTACCCAGGTATGATTTATTATATGAAAAGAAAATGTAAGGACAATTGTTTTCAGTAATCATTTGGAAAGGTGACTTGGAACCATATGAACAGATACACACTAGTCAGCATGGATACATAAAAGGAAAATTGTGTTTAACCAGTGTGATAACTTCTTCATGGGAAACACAATGAAAACTGACAGGTGTGAAGCAGGAGACATCCAAAGTTGACTACAAAGGGGCTTTTTGATTTAGCATCACATAAAAGATTGATATGTAACATCATCAAATGTGGTATTGATGGTGACATTTTACACTGGGGAAAAAATGGCTCCTTAAATGAAACGAGAGCTGCATTAAATGGATATAAATTGAGGGATGTCATAAGAATTGTAATTAGGTATAGAATTTTTTCCAGTAATAGATAAACACTCCATAACAGATGTGCATTTGTGCGAAGCAGAAAAAAATGTAAGGCTGAATTTTAGTGGAGAAAGAAAATGAATGGTTGAAAATATTGGAAAAGGTAGATATTTTAAAGTAATGAATCCTAGATCACATTTACTGTTGCAATTTATTCTCATATTTCTGTGAAAATAATCAGTAAAAGGTTTTTAGAGTAATAACAGAAATTCAAATACATTGCTTGATACTTGTAAAAATATGGGAAAGGAAATAGCTTCTTTGCTATTTGTTTGCTTGGGGAGCAAAAATGTAAATGAACATCTACAGCTTGGTATGATAATTTGGCAGCACATTAAAAGCAGACAAGTGAAGAATGCAAAAGACAGTGAGCACAGGTAATAATAGAGAGCATCTCATGTCTGAGGAGCTTCTAATCTACAGAATCAACAATTCTTTTCATGCCAACCCACAAGGTATGAAAAGAAGAAAATGTGGATTCCTTAGATGCAGTTCTGTATTTTCACCACAGCACAGTTTCATGCATACAGCCTTGCACCTCATGATACTCTGAAACCCCATCACTCTTAAAATATTTTAGGTATAAGCTCAATCTTAAGTGAAAGCTTAACAGTATTATTACATGCTTGAAATAGTGTTCCATGCCAGGAAAAATTCATCAGTACACTAAGATAATGAACATTATTCTAGTTTGAAAAGAAGTATTCCTAAAATAGATAATGATCTTTTCACTTAATTTAAGAATTTTCTAAGTCAAGTGCCCAAATTGGGTAACACTCAAAACAAAGGTGAGACAGAGCTTTCATTTTTATTTTTGAGTTCATAAAACTTGTGTAAGTCTATGGTTAGGACAAAAAATACTAATGCTGGTTCACACTGCTTATAAAATAATTAATTTCCAAAGATGTGAGCACTGTCCTGCTGACTATAATCATTCTAGCTCCAACGGAAACCCTTGAAAATTTGGATCACATAGTTTCAGCCAGATCCCTATCAGACATAACCTTCGAAGAATGATTACAGGCCTCTATGTCTATGGCATTTTCCCAATTGGACTTCTTGCCAGCTTCTGGGCAACTACAGAACCTGCATGTCCAATACTTACATTCCAAGGGCTTTGAGCTCTCCCACAGGGTGAGTTACTCCTCCCTTGGCAGAGGCATCCCCAGTGCCTGTCCCAGGCCGAAGCCCGCCCTAGAGGCTTGGCTTTGCTGACATTTCTGGAAAGACCTGTTTTGTTCAGCAGAATCAGGATGTGTATAATGGGTGGAAAAGCTTAAGATTAAATACAATAGTTAGGGCTTCTTTTAAGCGAAATACATTCAATGACAAAGACAATACCCATTTTTTATGCTTTAGGCAGGTGTACAGCGAGGCAGCCTCAGGCCAGCTGATGCAAAATCTAGAAGCAATCCTGCATCAAAACATGAGGACTTGTCCCTGGGTTGCAGAGTGAGGTTATTCCCAACGCCTTCTCTCCTGCCCTACAGACCTCCAAGTCTTCACTGTTCCCAGCTTAAGTGTCATGGCCAAGTGCTGTGCAAAAAAAAAAAAAAAATTGGATTAAAAAATATCTGCAAAAACAGGAGCTTACAATCTTTACTCAGAGGATGCCTAAACACAGAAGGACTTGAGGTTTTGTGGATCCCAGTTCTATCCCTGTATAAAGACCTATACGTAAAGGCCACAGAGGTTCTCCAGAAAGTTCTAGGAATATTCTTTCTCTCACTTTCTCTCAGGATAGGCAACTCTCTCTCAAGGTCCAATATAGATTTGAAGCATATTACACTGAGAATTCTCAAGTACATTGTTATTAAAAACTGGTTTGCTGTTGCAGTTTAGTTTGCACAGATCTGTCGTCAGGAACTTTGTTCCTGAATACTAGAATAGGCTCATAGAATAAATCAGACTGGAAACACCTGAGGAGGTCTTTAGCTCAAGCCCCTGTTCAAAGCTGGGTCAATTCTGAGCTCAGACCAGCTTGCTCAGGGCTTTATCCAGCTGAGACTTGAAAACCTCAAGAAATGGAGATGTACAACCTCTCTGGGAAGTTTGTCCTACTGCCCAACTGTCCTCACGGGGACAAAGCTTTTCCTTATATTCATTTCCTTATATTTGATCAACTCTTGTTTCAGTTTACACCTGTTTTTCTCCTTCCACACTCTGCTGTGAAGAGCCTAACTCTTCTCGCTAACCTCCCCACAGGTACTGAGGGGATGTCGGTTGCCCCCTGAAGCTGTGCCTGATTCAGGCTGAACAATTCCAGCTCCTTCAGTCCCTCATCACTTTGCAAGTGCTCCAGTCCCCACCTGACTTGGGGGGTCTCTGCTGAACTCGCTCCAGTTTGTCAATCTCTCTCTTGCATTGATGAGCCCAGAATTGGCTGCAGTATCTAGATACGGTCTAGCGAGCGCTGAAAAATGAGCAATGATCTCTTCCTTTGATCCAAAGGCTGTTCACTCAGCCCAGGAGGCTGCCGCCCTTCGCTGCTGCCAGGGCCCAGAGCTGGTCTCTGCTCAGGTGCCCACCAGGCCCCTGGGGCTGTTCCTCCTAGCCTGGGCTGCTGCCGGGGAGCTTCCCTCTCGGCGACAGCACTTGACGTTTGTCCTTGCTCAGTCTCACAGGGGTCTCGTAGCTCTGGTAGTTCCCCAGCTTGTCCTTTTTGGGGATGGGTGCAACATTTGCCTTTCTCCAGTTGTTAGGGATCTCCAAGCCTCCAGGGCCTTTCAAAGACAACAGATAATAGCGAATCATGTTTTATACATGAGGATATAGTTAAATGCAATTTATTCCGATTTGTTACAGGAAAAAAATAACGTTAGGGAGACATAATTTTCTTTAGAGACCTTAAATGCAGTGGGTAAAATCTTGGCTTGCTGGAAGATTCTGGCAAAGTTCCCGCTGTGTCTAGAGACAAATGTAATGGCATTTATAATTCTGTTGGGACTCAGGCTTCCTTGCTCTGAAGCTGTATTTATCAAGGTAATAAAAAGCAACTTTTTTTTAAAAAAAATATACCTGTGTTTGCTCTAAGCATAACATGAAGCCCCCCTGACAACGGAAAGACTAGAACTTTTAGTGTACATTAGATCAGATATTTAATATGAACATTTCTGTAATTAATTAACCTTGTTAATCAAGGGAAAAATAAAAAATCTGAAGGGAGTTTCTAGCTGCCATACAAAGTCAAGAGGGTTAGTACTGCTGTATTGTGCCCTATATATCTCTGCTATTTTGCATTATTTTAATTGCAAGAACAAAGGAAATTTTCAGAAGAGATTAAATTGATGCAACGGGTCATTTTTTCTAATTAATCTTAGGAAGCTACGCAGATTTTATTGCTGCGGGAGCACTTGGGCTAAGCATATTTATTTTACTTTGCCTAAATCTAAGTTACTTTATCTGAAATTGCCTTTCTACCTGACAATCAAAGAAATCGTGGGTTCCTGTAGGGATTAAGTCAGGAAGCAGTTTTTAACAACAACAAATTGAAACGTTTACACAAGGAAGTGTTGCTTTTATAAGTGATGGGAAACTTCAGATTTGATTACAAGCAACCTTTGGCTTCCTATCTGTTCAACAATAGGCCATGTTGTTAAGGGCAATTTCCATGCACAGCATGTGGGTCCCATTTTTTCATCCTTAGACATGGTTGTTTACTGTTCAGAACTGTTTATGCATTTTAATCAGGCTTATTCAGCAGCCCTTAATAAATCACCACAAAGTGAATGTACCAAAACAAGAACTATTCTATGAGATTTGTTCCCCTTATGCAGTATTTGCTGCCCTCAGGTTCCACTGGATATAAAAATAAAGAGTAAATGGGTAACTGAGTCAAAAGAATAATTATGAGACATATGATTTTAGTGCCTTTTGTGGAGCCGCTGCCTCCAGCAACTTCCGCTAGCTACAGGAGCCTGCCTTTAAATTCAGCCCGGGTCAGAATGGCTTAACAATTGGAACCTGCCTTCAGTTCATGGCGCTGGAAAGGCTTTTTGACGGGAGGAAGCTGACAGCCCAGTTCCTGCCTGGCAGACGTTCACATGAGACAAGAACTGAAGTCATATAGATAACGGCTGAAATGTTCAGGTATCGCGGGCTCTAGAAACAATGGAGGAGAGCACTGCTGGTAAGAAATTGGTTTACAGAAGCAAATACATCTTTTCGTATGGGAAACAATTGGGAAAAAAATAGTTTGGTGAACAAAAACTTTCCAGAGGAATTTTAATAAATGCTAATGGCTTTCCGTGATAGCTCTAGTTCATAAATAGAAAGAATTTCCAGGTATGAAGTTAATTAATTTTCAGTAAAGGAGTATTTAATCTTGAAAGATTTGTTTTTACTGGATTTTAATAGATTGCTACCTCTTCCTGTGAAAAATAGGGGAATTTTACAGACCTACAGATCACGTACAGGAAAGATGTGACACACGCTATGGTGCCCTATATAAAGAGTCATGTCTGAGAAAAACAAAGTAAAATACAGCAACAAAAAAGGCTTGTACTGCATGGGGCAGACATTCCCAGAAACTACAACTGAAATGCAAAATATCATACTGGAGATTATTTAGCAGGATCCTTGCCTGAAGCTCTTGTGTGCCCTATTGAAGCCACTAGAAATTAGGGTGGGTAGATCTGAGCCGTATTCTCTTTGCCTGCAGAAATCCTGCTTTCCTTTGGGTCAGTGTGCTTGGTCAAGCTGCCCTGGCCCTGTGCCAGCTGTAGCAATAAAAGCTTTGCCCAGCAGTCAGCAGCCGTGCAAGATTCCCCATCTACTCTCCTGCTGGACCCATAACCCCTTCTACAGCTTCACAGACCTTTTCGCCTCCCCCTCCACCCCTCAAAATTGTTTGTAAAGCATTTGTGCTTGTTTCCTAAGAAGCAGGGTATTTGGGGCTTTTGCTTCAATCTCTTATCATTTACCATGATAATGAAAGATTCCTTTGTGAGCAGAAAAAATTGACACAACGCAGCAAAACTCTTGATAGCTAAATCATGCAATTTCCTTCGGGAAATTGTAAGGCCCAGTTCTCCAAAAGCCAAGCCAATATGAACGGTCATCCTGACTTCAGTGATGTTCAGCTACCATGGTCAGCACGACATGCAACCTTTCAGATAGCTAGATCAGGTAGGAATACCATGCTGAAATACTACTATTTTCTTCAGTAACAACTTGGCTAGACCCACACAAAAGATAGTCCCTGAACTGTGCAGGCAAAGTGCTCAGTTATTAATATCCAACTGGCAATTGCACCATCCGTCCTTTGAAACCAAATTATGGTCATTCCACCTGCAGAAAGAATACAGATGTTGTCCTTGGATAAATGAATAGCTGCATCCAACAGTACTCTTTTATTTGCTTGTCACTAAGCAAAATGTGGCCAACTCTCTTTCTTGTGCACCATTTGTAAAGCACACCCAGCTCAGACCATGCTGTCCTCTCTGCTCTGAATTTAGATTTTTGTTATTCTGGTAACTGCCTTGCTTCTTTTGATGAAAAAAAAAAGTAAAAATCTCCACGATGTTATGATGGTGTACTGAGAAACTGCTGCAGGAAACCAGTCTAGTACTTTTCTATGCGGTGTTACCTGACTGGAACTTTTGCTTGACTAATGGACCATGTAATTGTATTGTAAATGTTGGGTTGAGACCTAGCTGTCAAGCTTTTACTTCTTTCACAACTGCAGAAGCTATTTGTGCTTTTCTTTGCCTTGAAATTTCATTATACTACCTAATACTTCAATTGGGAAGTGCCAGAGTCATCCAAGTCAGCCTTTTGGGACCTAACCAAATAGTGAACCTTCAACTCTTGAGGGTATAACACTTCTGAATGCAGTAACCTACCCCATGTGCATCCCTGCTTTATGTTATAAAGTTTGAAAGAAATTAATGATGTCAATATTCTCTTCAACACACAACCCCCCACTTGAGTCTCTACTATTTTTTTGGAAACAATTATTTCTAATGCTTAAAAACACTAGAATGTTCAGGAATGTTTAAAAATCCCCACACTGAAGTTGTTCTTTTCAAAGGAAACATGACGACGACACGTGCCCTCTGGTAATATGATGGTGACTGATTTCTCTTTTAACAGCATTATCTGCATGTGTCTCATTGTAGGACCCTTTCAGGTACAGTAAAGAAAAGAGTACAGCAATTCAAACATATGCAAGGAATAGAAAAAGGCTGTCCACTTGTGCCATTTATTTTGAGCCAGACTCACCTGTGCTGGAGCAGTGCAGCAGCATACTGTACCCACTGACCTGCAGATGTTAAAATTTTGGAAACTGTGGCAGAAGCCATAAAATAGGAAATAGGACCATGGGAGAGAAGGTACAGAGGAAGCCTCCTGGAAGGGAAGGGGCAATAAAGAAAACTGAACCTTTCACCTTCTTTAAGCTACTTAAATCTATAAATTGTTAGAAGGGCACTTATAATTTAGTTTTTGCTAAAAATACTGCCTGAAACTGTGATCTTGTGAGGATCGCAGTGCTCTGACCACAGAAATAGCTGGTGCTTTTGAGCACTACATGGGTTTCAGCTGGTTAATCCAATATTGAAAAACGTTCTTTAAAGCCATTGCACAAGTCTCTAACACCACCACTCTCCCCAGAGGACAAAGGCACACAATAGAAGCTGTGTGAAATACCCAAGACATTCAGCAAACACCTTGCTCTGTTTTTTTTTAATCGTCATATGCCTGAAGTATCAACACTGTTGTAAATCACACCAAGGTACAGAAGAGGATGCTGGACAGTCTATTGGATAAGTTCTGTATTTCACATCAGCAAAGTTGTAAGTACGATTTACTCTTAGGAATATAAGTCATATTCTGAGAAATCACTGTATGTTTTATATACTGCCTTCTGAATCCTTTATATTGGAGTGGGAGCAGTAGATCCTGCTACTGTCTGATTAAATGTGAGTTACAAGTTCCATTATATAAACTCTTTCACACACTCCGCTTTACTCCCAATATGTCACAGAAGTGAAAAAAAATCCAAACTATAAAAATGAAATGACCAACTAAAATCCCGTAGGTCCAAAGTGTTCCATGTGTGGTTTCTGCAGGGAGAAGCATAGCTTTAGAAGTTTTGAGTCACATCCATGTAGCTAGCTTTCAACACGTGATACAATCAGGCACGAAAACCAGGGCGCACGCTGCAGTAAGATTTTGTGCACATCTGCAATGTAACTTGACAGGGAATCAGTTTCTTTTCTCACTTCCAACATTTCACTTCTGCGTATTTTTTTGCAACTCACCGAGATCTAATGCCAAGACAGATTTGACGGAAATGACTTCAGTCATTTGAAACTGAGCTCTTGAAGCTTTTTATGGAACTGGATAGAAAGAATGCTAATTCCATCTGTGTTTTTTTGGAACGATGGCGATTCCTAAGCACAGCAGAGTTTCCTGGTGAATGGTTAAGTTCAGCCGGGAGTGCTGTGAAATGCTTTAGCTAAATCCAGACTTCTCAAAAGCCTGACTAACCTGGCAAAGTTTATACTGCTTTCAGGATGTCAAGACTGTGGAGGAAAAAAAAAAAAAAGAAACACAGCAGGAGGTAGGAAGAGAAGCTAAGTGTCAAGGCAAACTGCCTCCTCAGAAATTAAAGCGGGAACCACAGGGTGCCCCACATCTTCTAGTGTTGTGGGCTGGGTGCCAGTTTTGCCCCTCCTGCTTAAGGCAGCTGTCGTTTGCAAGGTTTGGAAACTCACGAGCGACTCGTGTGGGCAGCTACAGCAGGAGCCTGTATCCAACACGAACCCACCCAGGCTCTCCTTGAGAGAGCCCCTTGCTGCGGCTCGCCGAGCAAGACAGCAGCAAAGCTTCCTGCTGTTTTCCTTGCACTGCCTACGCCTCCCAGTGCACAGAAAATATTTCCAAGCCAAATGGAGAAAACTCCAAGCTGTGACAGAAGCCCAGCCTGGCCAGTGTGCTCACAGCTAATTTTCCTCCTTTCCACACCTTGCCCTTCCTGGAAAGAGATACCAAAGGCTTCCCCAGGCTGCCTCTGGGAGACACAATCATAAAGTGGTGCAGGTAACAGTTGCCCAGCAGTTGTCTGCACAGTTGTAGTGGTGTGACCCTGTGTGGAGGCCAGGTGCCCACCACAGCCCCTATGTCACTCCCCCTCTTCAGCTAGACAGGGGAGAGAAAATATAACAAAAGGTTTGTGGGTCCAGATAAGGACAGGGAGATCATTCAGCAATTATCGTCATGGGCAAAACAGACTCGACTTGGGGAAATTAACTGAATTTATTAACAATCAAATTACAGAAGGATAATGAGAAATAAAACCAAATTTTAAAAATTTAACACCTCCTATCCACCCCTCCATTCCTCCCAGGGTTAGCTTTATTCCCTACTCCTCCACCTTCTCACCCCTGAGGGGTGCAGCAGGACAGGAGACCGTCCTTCACAAAATTTCTCCAACCTGAGTCCTTCCCATGAGAGACTGTTCTTCATGAACTGCTCTAACACGAGTCCCTTCCATGGGGTGCAGTCCTTCAGAAGCAGAGTGCTCCAGCACAAGTGCCCTGCAGGCTTAACATCAATCCAAATTTATCCACCTCCTCCCCTCGAGTGGCACAGGAGGGGATGGGGGGTGCGGTCAGTTCATCTGATGTTGCCTCCACTGCTCCTTCTTTGTCCAGGGGACGACTCCTCACTCTTCGCTGGGCCACTGTGGGGTCCCTCTCACCACAGATGATCTTCATGTACTTTCTCCAATGTCAGTCCTCTCACAAGAGACAGTTCTTGACAAATTGCCCCAGTGTGAGTATCTCTCCATGGGGTGCAGTCCTTCAAGGGAAACTGCTCCAGCGTGAGTCCCCTGCAGCATCACAAAAGTCCTGCCAGCCAGCCTGCTCTGGTGTGAGCCTCTCCACGAGCTACAGGTTCTGGCAGCAACCTCCTCTAGCTCAGGCTTACCATGGGGTCACAGCCCCCTTCAAACATCCACTTGCTCTAGCATGGGGTCCTCTACAGGCCGCAGGTGGACATCTACACCCCCATCATCTCTGTGGGCTGCAGGGGGACAGCCTGCTTCACCATGGTCTTCACCACGGCCCAGGGGAATCTCTGCTCCGGCACCTGGAGCACATCCTCCCCCCTGCTTCTTCACTGACCTTGGTGTCTTCACATATTCTGACTCCCCTCTCTCTCTGCAAGTGCAGTAGGTTTTTTTTTCCTGCTTCTTAAATATCTTTTCACAGAGGCATTCCCATCATCACTGACAGGCTCAGCCTTGGCCAGCAGCGGGGCTGTGCAGTGGCCAGCAGCGGGTCTGTCTTTGGAGCCGGCTGGCATTGGGGAAGCTTCGAGCAGCTTCTTGCAGAAGCCATCCCTACAGACCCCCTGCTACCGAAACCTGGCCAGGCAAACCCAACACAACAGTGCAAGTCACTGCAACATTTTTTAGTGTAAGCTACACTTAAGAAGTTTATAACAGATTCATGTCTTACATCATGCAGCGGGTCCACAGAGCAGCAGAATAGTTTGGGAATGGTACAAGAACACAGAAGTAAAATCATGGTCAAAACTTAAATCCTTCCTGCAGAGCTAGAGCTTTGCTCCCAGTTTGCTAAGCACCTGCACTACTTCTGTCACTGCTGTTCTGTGGTGTTGGAGCTAACCACAGTGATCTGCACCCAAATTAACGTAACGAGTGAGTTTCTTTCTTGGGCCAGGGTACTCCACCTCCCCATATACGATCATCTCCAAAATGTCAAGTGTGCAACTTTCGAGTGGGAGAGGAAATTCAGAGCAAAATCTGCCTAAGAGTCTACAGCAGTTCTGCACTGTTGACACTGCCCAGCCTGAGCTTGCCAAGCTTGGAATTATTTTGAAGAATGTACTTCTGCAGAGTGTTGTCTACCACACTCGGGTTAGATGGAACAGCGTGAGAAACCTGGCTCCAAGAGTGTGGAAAATGCAGCTGATTTAGAAAGTGGTAGATAATTACATTATTAGAAATGCATTTTGATCCAAGGCATTTTTTGCTGAAGAACTCCAAGTTCAGTCTCACAAAGTGCCTGTACACTCTAGTCGGATTTGTGTGTTATTCCTTTGGCTGGAGTATGTCACTCCAAAGCTTACGAGTGAAGAAAAGCAGAGTACGGCATTATTTTTGCTGGAAAAGCAAAGTTGGGAATAATTAATAAGTGAGTTCAAATAGATGTCTCTGAAGTGTCATGCACCGAATCCAGTAAAATTATGACTGGATAGAGCTGCTTTTAGCTCGCATAAGCAAAGAGAGCATTAGACCTGTATTCAATTACCTCATCTCTGTCTTCTGCAAGCATGTGTCTGTTTCTATATCAACATCCTCATTCTTGGCTGTACAGAATAAAGTGGCTATAACACAGTTTGAGCATCTCAGGCTGCCAAAGAGGAAGCTTGTTGGGAAGAACGGAGGCAGACAGCTCACACCACGCGAGGTCCTCACACCCAGAAACGGCAGATGCGCTGAAGCTTTTGCGCATCAGATTTTAGCAGAACGTAAAGAGCATTTAAATGACTATTTTCTTTTCTTGATAAATCAACTGTAGGCACTTTATCCATGTGGACTGGAGATGCTTTTGGGAAACCTTGTAGTCAGGAACAGCACAGTGTGAATTTGCCCTGGGCTACATAGAACTTTTCCCCTATTTACATGCTTCTTTTGAATTACAAGGCTTTTCAGCTGCAGCTGTTGGAAGGTCCTGGAAAATACATCTTTTTCTGAGACACCTATGCTATTGGTTTCCAACATAGCCTACACAGTAGGGAATGCATAACAAAGTGTTGAGCATTTCATGTATTTTTTGTATACTCCATTTTTTACGTTCTGCAACCCAGGAAGCGTATCTTCATTTTCCAGTCACCTGATGCAAGCCAAGATAACCAGTTTTCATCTCCTTTAGTCTGGTGAAGGTAAATTAAAAAATTGGCAGAATCCAAATAGAGAGTAAGTACCTTCTAAGTTTGCAGAACCAAATGAAAAGAAACAAGACCTACACCATGTAAATACCATCTTTACTTACTGTATGTATCCAGGCAATAGACATGTAATGATTTTCCAGGTCCTTGGCTGAGGATCTGTTTGTCACACATTTCCAGATTGCATTCACTGAAAAGGATCTGAGTTCAGGGGTGCCACTTGGTTTTGCACTTAAATCAGTTCATACTCCAGGTTCAAACAAGAAATCTACACTTTCTTATACTGTCGTCTCCAGATTTGACAGGTAACATCTCTGAGGCCTGACTGTACCTGATTATCACATGTTCAGAGTATAAACAGAATTCACGCGCCTAGAGGATAAAAAAGAATTTACTAGCTACTGCTCAGCAGGGCTATGGGCCTGTGCCCCAGAGACAAAGAACTCAGAGGCTGCCCTAGTTCAATGAGTTCCTTCAGCTATTCCACTCTACCACCCTTCCTTAAGCTCACACAACTGGTTTTAGGTCTGCACTGGGTGAGTTCTCTGATCTGGTTCACAGTGCTTTGTCGATACAGCTGTGAGAGCAGAGCCAGAATATGAGAGGCCACTGACAGATGAAAATGGGAGAGAGGAAGGGAAATGCTAAAACACGCATCGCAATTAATGGGCTGAACCCTGGATGCACAGATGAAACCTCATGAGAATCATTAAGCCATCACCTGTCAACCAATCACTCTCTTCCACAGAGCAGAGCAAACTGTCAAATGCTACATGTGCTGGACTTGTATTTCACAGAAATGTGTGACTAGATGATCTCTAAGGTCCCTTCCAGCCTATGCCATTCTATGATTCTATGAAATAAAACTTACTAATCATACTTTACTGAACTGCACAGCTGAGATCAACAGAATAGTAGCCACTTTGGCATGAGAAATGCTTTGTGGAGGAAACCAAACCCCAAGCCTGTCTTTGAAGGCTACTGCTTTTGACAACCATCTTTTCCTTGGTGAATACCTGTTACTCATGCAGCATAGCTGCAAGGACTAACTGCACTTTCCCAAGTGCTGAATTATGGTTTTCAGTGTCTCAAACCCTTGGGAACTCTGTGAGAACTTGGTCAGTGAAAGGAAAGGCGAAATAAATCCTTAAGTGTGAATAAATTTATGAGGGGTAATCAGAAAGTCAGCTACCTGCACTGCTCAAAAGCAGGTGTCCTCTTGGGAAGACTCGCTCCTTTCCCTTAGAAACATGATAAATATACATTTCCACTTTTTATTATTACAGTGATGCATATTACCTTTAGATGCACTCTGGGATCTATTAGGTTAGATTCTGTCCTTTTCTACGGCAAGAGGCAACTCCAGTCTCAAAACGCTCACAAGTAGAATACTTGCACTAGTACCATGAATTTACAAAGATGAAGGCCTTCAGATCAGTGAAAACAAGTGCTAAAACTGTGCATAATCCTTTGAGCTGAGAACAGTCGGAGAATGGGAGTGTATCAGGGCAAAACTATCAGACACACTTGTCTTGGTCTTACTCTTCCTCATACTTAAAGCCGTTGCTGAAGACAGTCTACGTGGGCTCCTGGCATGAAGCATCCTTATCAACTCTGTTCACCACAGGTAATAACATTCTGATGCCAATGGAGTAAGTGCCCAAATTCTTGCAGGGCCAACCTACCCAAGGATATGAAGGAAAGCTTGGGACATCTAAGCCCTTAATTCACATCTGCCAAGGTATTACTTCTTACCACAGCAGTTAAGCCATCCTTTCCATTTGCTGCCCGAGGACACTTCTTCAGATGGTTTTAGCTAGGAACTATGCTGATGTCCAAGGGGTTATGCCCCTACAGCTATAAGGAAATAAGGGACAGAGGATGTGGCAGGGAAAATCCCCAAGGTCAGACTGGTAGATGTCTGCTTTGAAATAAAAGGATTTATCTGCAAAACAGGCAGATGCTCTCAAGCCTTTCAGAACGGCATCTAGTTTTAACTTTCTGCATATGCATTTGAACTGGAAAACAAGACATCTTTGGCACCTTGCATGGTTTCATAGAATTATAGAATGTCGCGGGTTGGAAGGGACCTCTAGAGATCATCTA
>NW_009716792.1:2917-6992 GCF_000703405.1 Apaloderma vittatum | reverse complement strand
GTGGTCTGGATGATCGAGTAGAGAGGGGGGTTGCTAACTGGTTGAAGGGAAATCAGGGAGTTGTAGTCAATGGGGAAGAGGTCAATGGGGAAGAGTCTGTTTGGAGACTAGTCTGTATCTAGTGGGGTCCCTCAGGGGTCAGTACTGGGATCAGTGTTGTTCAATATACTCATCAATGACCTGGATAGGGATTAGAGAGCACTGTCAGCAAGTTTGCTGATGACACAAAACTGGGAGGAGTGTGGCCATTCAGAGAGACCTAGACAGGCTGGAGGGCTGGGCGGGGAGAAATCTTATGAAGTTCAACAAGGGCAAGTGCAGAATTTTGCACCTGGGAAAGAATAACCCCATGTAACAGCACAGGTTGGGGACTGGAGAGCAGAGTAGGGGAAAGGGACCTCGGGGTTCTGGTGGACAGCAGGATGACCATGAGCCAGCAACGTGCCCTCGTGGCCAGGAAGGCCAATGGCATCCGGGGGTGTATTAGAAGGGGAGTGGCTAGTAGGTCAAGAGAGATTCTCCTCCTCCTCTACTCTGCCTTGGTGAGGTGATGTCTGGTATATTGTGTCCAGTTCTGGACCCCTCAGCTCAAGAGAGACAGGGAACTGCTTGAGAGAGTCCAGTGCAGAGCCACAAAGATGATGAAGGGAGTGGAACATCTCCCTTGTGAGGAAAGCTGAAGGAGCGGGGTCTCTTTATCTTGGACAATATGAGGCTGAGGGGTGACCTCATTAAAGTCAAGGGTGAGTGTCAGGAGGACGGAGCCAGGCTTTTTTCAGTGACATCCAGCGACAGGACAAGGGGCAATGGATACAAGCTAGAACATAGGAGGTTCCACAAAAATATTAGGAAAAACTTTTTCACTGTGAAGGTGACAGAGCACTGGCACAGGCTGCCCAGGGAGGTTGTGGAATCTTCTTCTCTGGAGACATTCAAAACCTGCCTGGACGCATACCTGTGTGACCTACTGTAGGTGATCCTGCTCTGGCAGGGGGGCTGGACTAGATGATCTTTTGAGGTCCCTTACAGCCCCTTACTTTCTGTGATTCTGTGATTTTTAGGAGTCTATTCCCGCTGTTTAGTACATTTTTCAGGTAAGCACTGGAGGAGATGGCTTGGGGGGATAACAAAATCTCACTTGCTGGAGATCTTGAGTAATATCTGCTGGGAAAATCATAGGTTTAGCACGTCCAGCCATGGCGAGAAGCAGGTAGACTGAATAACTCTTTGAGGCCCCTCGTGATTCCTTCTTATATGAGTTAAGCATTTTAAAGAAAAAAAAGCTCCATCCCAATCCATAAGGAAGCTACAGGACTACACCCATTTTTTTTCTCTTTCTTTAAAAGTCTGTAGAATTCAGGCCTGAAAAAATGCATTACTTACTCTACAAGCTTTAAGTGCACCAGATAAGCTTTGAGAAAGTTGCCAAAACCAAATACTGTCCTTCACAGACTGCATAGTTATTAAATTATTTAACATTGTAGATCTGGTTACTTTCTTTCTAATGTCTCTGTTTGCAGTGACTTGAGGATGCTCAGGGACTATGTCGAATTTCTCAAGTTTGTCATCTTCTCTGCAGAGAGAAGTTCCTGCTTCTTTTTTCTTTAAATACTGGAGTTCTGACACTGAAATGAAATCTAAATCACAACATACAAGACAGATTTTAAAGTCCCCTTCAATCTTGCAAAACTAATGTATCTTTCTACAATACTGACACTAAAGCATCCATGTAAGAACAATAGATTCAACATCTCACAGAAAAAGAACAATTTCAACTTTTTCAAAGGTATAGTGCAAGGCTCTCCACAGATTGTCAAAGGCATATCCTTGCATCCATTATGCTTACTTCACCTATTTCCAGAATTATTTAATGACTAAGGTTTACTTGCTTTACTTCATTAAAATGCTGGAAATCAGGGCAAAAACTCAGAGAAATATTTCCAGTGCTTATTGTGCTTCTAACTCTTTCTCTGCATGCTTGAGTGAGCTCTGCTTATTCCCTCTGTTTGTTGTCATTGTTTGTGCTATGTTTTGGTGGACATCTGGGCCACAGGGAAAAAAAAGAAAAATAAAAAAAAGAAAGAAGAAAGAGAGTGAAAACAGGTCAGAGTTAGATAAAGGAAATATGTGAAACAGTAGCATATGAAGTAACAGTGAATTACATGCCAATTATATTTCCCTGTATGTTTTAGCTTTATAACATAATATATACTATAGCAGCTGTCTAGATATATTTTCTCCGTCATTACAATAGGGAAAAATGTAGGAATAACTATGGAAAGTTATTTCTGATAAAGGTATGCTTAGTGGAAGTTGAGAAAATTGTCAGTAATTTAGACTTTATGGCCCATCTCTGACAAGGGAAAACTATAGCTTTGATAGTGAAACACCGACACTTCCAGAAGATTAAGTGTTCCCATGACCTACTTAAATAAGTTCTGGCTCAGCTCTGGAGAGAAAGTCTAGTCTTGAAACAGGAATCTAACTATCACCTTTGCCTCTTGATTTCTGGCTTGTACATAAGAACTCAAAGAACTGAAAACTCTCGCTAGATAAATAATATATAGCACTAGACTGGAGCCTTTTTAAGAGGCTCATGCCCGTTTAAGAAGGGAAAAATACTATTAAATAAAAATAAACGTTGTTTGTACTTATTTTACAGGAGAATATACCAAGCAGTGGAGAACTTGTCTCCTGATATTTTCTGTTAGAAATGAACAAGCCATTCAATTGTGTTCACAGAAAGTGGAAAGAGATGAAGTCTCTGAAGAACTCACTGAAGGAATTCTAAATTTCCAGTGACCCAAAGTGTGCTATATCAATAAAGCAATGATTTATTTTGTTGTTAGGTCATTATAGACAGTTACATGGAGTACAAAAGTGGTACCACTAGCCTGATGACCTATTTCTTTCATGTAGTTCTGGAAGCTACTATAATTCACACTGACAGCTTCTCTTTGTGTTATTATTGCATTGACAAATTCCATGACGCATCAGGATTTTCAAACAGCTCTGTGGAGACACATGCTACTTATGGACTCATATTTCAGAAACTGATTTATTAAAGAATGAGAAAAGCATATTTTCTCAGCATATCTTGTGCAAAACCTGTTACAGAACCTATTGATAGATGTGATAAAGGTAAGGAGCTTATGACTCAGTTTTATTCTGAACATAGTTGCATAGGCTGAGAAGATGAACATTATGTGCTGAATATTGGCATTTCTGTGCATCCTACTCTGTGCTTGGACAACCAGATTCTGCCTGATTTGTAATGGTGGGAGAGGGTAATAAGAACTATAGAAGTAGTTCTAACACAGATTTAACAATCCATTATATTAGGAAGGTAAGATTTTCTAAAATCATATAACAGGACTTTCATAAAAAGCCTGAAAGAGTGGTGACTGATGTAGGTCTACAGTGAATGATTCATTAGTGACTTGTGAAGTGACACTAGGCCACCATGGTTAAAGAACATCTAAACATGACTGATAAGCAGAAAGAACCAAACCCCCTGTGTATGATCATAAATGGGTGCTCAGGCAAAGTGTATGCCTCTCAAATTACTTACAGTGATGGCAAACGGATTTAGTCTTGATGAATTTTTCTTTATAGATTCTGACAGATTCTGACAATCACGTTATGCATCTGCAAGGTGCGCAAGGAGTCATGCAGAAAAATGATCTCATATATCAAACAGCTTCAAGAAGCTCTTAAACACTCTTAGATAGTTTTGTGTGAAGGTTAATAATCAATAAAAGACTGACATTAATTACAAATATGGAAAGAACTACGTTCTTTATTTTAACTTCTCAAGGAGATGACACGTTCTACTTCTGTGCCAAAGCTCCCTAAGTGGTGACACAAACTGAAATGTAAACCTTCTTTGGAGAGCTTAACTAGTGTGCAAGGCCTTGCTCTAGCCTCTGGCTCCCAAAAAGAAGGACTTTCTCTGAGGGCAGCTAGAACTTTGTTAAGACATCTGCAAAATAAATTTTGAACGATAAATTTCAGCAACTTCATTTCAACTGAGGAAAGTTATTCTTCTTTGATTATAAAACCAAATAGATAGTTG
>NW_009716792.1:0-2886 GCF_000703405.1 Apaloderma vittatum | reverse complement strand
AAGAATAATAGTAGTAGATAAGGCTAAATTCATATTTTAATTTAATTCTCCACTAAAACATATATGATACTGTATACAAGGTTTTAATCTTCTTGCTTGTGGGCATTATTAAGCAATGGACTCTTACTTCCTCCTAGAATACTCTCATTAAAAAAATCTTCCATATTCATAGATGATCAGCATAACTTTTGATCAAAGAGATTAATCAGGGGGCGACAATCAAAACCCCATCCATCCATATCAGACCTAATACTGTGAACTAAGAAATAATAGCTCAAATTTGTTTGGACTGTACAAGTGTGTTAGGGCAATTATTTATCCAAGCACTGTATCAAGATGGATACTATACTCCACAATGTATTTAGATGAAATACACAATGTATAGTTTAGAGTGCAGTGCTTACCTGTATTCATGCTTTTGAGACAAGAGTTTGTCACTCACACAGGGAGTTTTACTGATGATATTAGCATTTTTGAATAGGTTTTAATGTGACCAAGACACTGAAATCAGCTGCGCTGACAGCAGCATGCAACTTTATTTCTGGCTGATTTTTGATATACATCTATTATTTTCATACTTAATGCTGTAAAAGCTGTTCTGTGTTTGAATAACTTTGATTCTGGATGGTTGAACTTGCCACTTCAGTGAGGTCAACTGAAGAGTAGTCTTCTTCCTTTTTAAGGTGATGGTAATGTACTGACCGGTTTGTATAAACTCACTTCACCCATCCCAGTGACACCAATGAAATATATTACTGGCTCACTTTTTTTATTTGCAGAAAATTTTTAATTGATATGAAGTTGGAATGAAAGTAACTTCTCTTTTGGCCATGAAAGACTAATCCTCCCAATTTTTGGCTGCAGTGAGACACCCCCTTCCTCTAAATCTCTCACATTATGGCACTCCTTCTCATGAACCTCGGAAGTGCCACCCTGTACCATGCTCCCCCTGAGCCAGGTGTGAATGGGGCACCATGAGATGGGGGATTTGGTCCTGGAGTTACCCTTCCTATCCTTTGCTATTGCACCATAGTCCTACCCACAGCAAAGGCACAGCACAGCGACAGTGTGTCAGCCATGGTAACTGGCCTGTGCCCCCAGCCCACCTCGAAGTGCAGGACTGGGAAGTAAGGCTGGCACCTTCTGGCTCTTCTCCCATATGAAGGTAGGAGAGACAGCCGTGCCATTTTCACTCATTTATAAACTTATTCTGCTCAATCTGGAATTCATTCAGGGCCTTCCCCGCACCTTTTCCTCCTGATAGTTTGCTCCAGAGTATTGCTGTTCCTGTATTTAGGATCGCTCTCCCAGCCTACAGTCTCATCCTTCTCATGGGCAATTTAAACCAATGTTCCTTCTGCCATTATTATCTTTCTATCTTCCCTATATGCCCTTCTGCCTCTCTGGCAAGCTTGCACCATCATTCCTTCTGGCCTAGACTTCATCAGATTGTGTCAGCTAATTATTTTTATCTGCTCTTGGATACTATGAACTTCATTCTTCTACTATCTTAGCATGTCCTTCTGCACCTTCTCCAAATTCAGTTTATCGTTTCTAATAGAATCATAGAACCACAGAATCATAGAACAATTCAGGTTGGAAAAGACCCTTGGGATCATCGAGTCCAACCATTCACCCTACACTACAAGGTCACCCCTAAACCATATCACCCAACACCACATCTAACCGACACTTAAACACATCCAGGGATGGAGACTCAACCACCTCCCTAGGCAGTCTATTCCAGTGTCTGACCACTCTTTCTGTGAAGAATTTCTTCCTCATGTCCAGCCTAAACTTGTCCTGTTGCAACTTGCAACCATTCCCCCTGGTTCTGTCCCTAATTACCTGTGAGAAGAGACCAGCGACAACCTCTCTACAATGTCCTTTCAAGTAACTGTAGAGCATGATGAGATCCCCCCTCAGCCTCCTCTTTTTCAAACTGAACAGACCCAGCTCCCTCAATCGCTCCTCATCAGGGCTGTTCTCCAGGCCCTTCACCAGCTTTGTTGCCCTCTTCTGCACTCGCTCCAACACCTCGATATCTCTCTTATACTGAGGTATAACAGTAGCTGACAAGAAGTGTATGTATTTAATGAATTGCGTAACCAGTGCTGCAACAGCACTTATATTTCTTTGCCTCCTCAGACATCTTAAGATATCATTTCTCTTTATTATATGTAACCTTGTATTGATTGTACATAATTATGGTGTCAGTGACTGGACTTTCCAGAGTTTTGTCCCTGGCTTCCTTCCTACTATAAAGAAGTCATTACTTTTTGTGAGAGATGGAGAGGTGCAACCGTCCTATGTCTTGCCAAATTTACCTTGTCAAATAGAAAGGAATAAATGATTAGGGAGAACTGTAGTTTTTCTTTTTCTTGGCAAACATACTTATCAAGATGTAGTGATAAAAGTAGTAAGAAATCTATTGGAAAAATACATCCGAATAGCTTCCAAAAATCTCACAAACACTTTAAAGAAACTTGAATAATAATTGCAGGGGAAAATGGAGAAAAGAGGATGCAGCAAAAATGGTATAATGATCACTTGCTAATTTTGGTTACTCATCCCACTGGCTAATTGACCCTGTGCATATTCCTCTGTGTTAATCACCATGTATTGTATGTTATAATGGCTAAGAAGACCAGCATTTTCTTGTATTGCTATTTTTAGTAGGCTTTACTGGCTAATGTTTGAATTCTTTGATAATCAGTAAAATATCTCTGTGTCTTATATATTTTTTCCCCCTGCCTGGTTAATTGTTAATTGTGTATAGCACAAGAAGAGTAATACCACCTTAACTAGTTATATTATGACTTACACATATAAATAATACCTGCTTAATGGATGATGGAAAGGCTGTCAATGTAGTTTACCTGGACT
>NW_009716791.1:1356-13274 GCF_000703405.1 Apaloderma vittatum | reverse complement strand
GAAAGACAAGCTTTGCACCAGTCTTTCGTACTTCCAGTTAAACAAAACTCAGTGTACTCTGTGGAGTCCCATCTCCTTCACTCCCATACCACCCCGGTGTTTATTGATGGGGCTGCTTGTTCCTGCAGTATTTCCAAGCTTGCCCGGCTCTACTGACACCACTTACTTTTGGAAATCTAGCTAAGGGCGTAATAAATCTTGCTTTTAAGTACCAAACACAGAGCTCCTTGACAGTAACGTGCCAGCTACCGAGTGTATCCCTCCGATAGAGAGGAATTAATCAGACTTCAGACATTCGAGTTGCTTCAGGATTTAAAAATCCCAGTTGGGGAGGCTTCATAGAGAATAGGAGAGCACATGCTGGTGAATATTTAAGATTTTTTTTGAAGTGCTTAGAATTTGCAGGAAATATTTTGCAGTTGCAAACAAATTTTATAGAGACGAATCAAGGGAATTAGCGAAATATCTCGGAGAAGTTCCCGCATTAACGAGATCCAACCACAGCGCGATAGCGTGTCCAGAAAGGAAAATGTTAAAAAAGTTTCTATTACTTTAAAGACTTGAATCCTAAGGGAATGGTTCTATATGAAACATATTTTCATAAAGTAGACTGGAAAGTGTGGCTAGAGCACTTTCATCTAATTTTCATTAAGTATCTTGAATGAGCAAGAAGTAGCTATCCCTGGAATTGGATATTTCAGAAAAATTAAGAAAAAAATGATGTCTTAGTTCAAGCCTCCCTAAGGCGGCTTCAAGTGGAGAAATATGGACTTATTTAGCAAATTATGAAGGTTGGATTTCATACATACTGCAATGCTAGTAATTACAAAAGATTTGCTTAGAGGCCAGGCTCTCACTCCCCTTTTAAATTCTAGGATATGAATGGGGAGAAAAAAAATCACGTTTCAAGAATTAACCTCTTCCCATATGGATGAAAAAATAAATGAGACATTGTCCATGTAAGTTCTTAGGTCCTGTCACTAAGCCTTTTGTTAAAATAAATTGGAAAAATCAACACCACTGAAGTCAGTAATCAAGTTTCTACTGACTTTTACTCTCATCCACTGCTGATGTCCTCAGAAGCTAAAAATCTTGTAAAGAAATTTCACAATATCACTGATATTTAGAAGTAAAACCTAAACTAATTTCCTCATTGAATAAAAAATAAGCTACTAGAGAAAACAGAAATTCATATAACTATTAATAGTACAGAAAGGGAAGAAAAACAACTTTTTAAATGTTTTTGACCAAACTTCAGCTTCAAGACCAAACCCCACATTTGACTGAAAACACCAACACATTTTGCAAGGAATAGAAATGGTGGATAAAGTTTTCAAATCCCACAGGAAAGGAACTTGGTATAATTATATTTGTGACCAGCAAACTAGGACTTAGGAAAATAGAAATTCATGAGATATAACTGATTACAATTTTCCATAAAACCAGAATGAAGAAGTTTCCAAAGGCTGTTAAGAGCTAAGAGGTTAACGAGGCTGTGAAATTGTGAGGAATTTTCATTAGTATCAATTCAGAGATTTGTTGACTATTGGCTTTTTTCCTCTGGCATGCGAGAAGAACATTTCTGAAAACAAGAGTCCTGAAGTTAGAAAATTCCTGGAGAAACACTGCTCAGAGGCAAAAAGAAAAGCCCCCTCCTCAGGTTAATTTTTAAGCTATTTGATATTTCAAAACTCCATGAAATCGTCTCAGCCTCAATATCGCATTTCATTAAGGTGCTTAATGACACGTGGCTGGGTTCAGAGGCCAACCCAACCCTGCAACTTTTCCCTGAGCTGGACGACAAGGCTTGCGGGAAGAATTCTCCTCTCCCACATCACAAAGGGCAGCTCGTGCGCGACCGGAAAAATCGCATTTATTTCTCGGGACCCCAGCACACGACGCGGTGTCCTTGTCACCTCCCAAGGGACCGGCCACCTGCTCGCAGGCCTCATCCTGCTCTGCTTGGCAAAAAATTGCCCTAAATTGTTGCAGCCAGGGGTTTCCAAGCTGTTAGCCTTTCCCTGTCAATAACAGTAATAATCCTTTGGACTAGGGATGGTCCAGATGTGCTCCGGGAGAGCCAGCGCTCCTGCTTTCCAAACACAAAAATGAAAATGTCGACTCTCCCAAGCAACAAAGTAGCTACTACCAGCTTTACCCACGGGCTCATTAGTTCCACTAATATTTTCTCCTGCACCAGAGGGTTAATATCCACAATTTCAGGAGAATACCTCCCGAGGAAGTTTAAGAACAAGGTAACATATAGTGGAGATCCCGCATTAGCCAAGAATGGTGCTTGCAGGGTGAGGGTTTTGCATTAGGCCTTTCTGCCTGAACCCTCATAACTGCTGGTTTGCACGCTCTTTTCCTGATTTCTCAGAACCCCATCAGTTTTTGAGGCTGACAGGACTGGCTTTGCAACACAGCAGCTGTTCTGCTCTGCCTAGTGCAATATTGATTTTTACAACAAGCTCTGTAAATATCAATATTTTTGTACTTGGAGCAGACGAAAAGCAGCACAAGCGAAGTGTACCCTGCCAGCCAAACGCGCCGGGTCAGTCTGGAGAGAGCCAAGACGAGTTTAATGAGAAAGTAAAACAGACAGGAAGAAAAAGAGCTCGGAAACAGAAAATAAGCCGCAGAGGACGAGATGAGAGCTCGAGTGAAATCGAGGCAAGGTAGGCAGGGGAACTGCAAACACCCTCTGGGGGCATGTCAAGGCTGAGAGAAAAAAGGGAGATGGGGAAAACGGAGCAGGCAGCCTGACAGAGCCAGCAGGGCTGCAGGAGCAGGCTCTTGGGTTTCTCATCTTCAGATTATTTTAACGCAATCCTACTCGCCTGTCCATGACAAGGTGCATATGTTGATGTCACTAAGCAACGTTTCGTGATTTTGTAGGATTGAAAGAGCCTACAAAATGGAGGAGAGTGAAGCTGCGCATTATTTATTTCACGGTTGGCCATTATTCCAACGGATGGGGAGCCATCACCTTCCCAAGCCTGGCCCAGATGCGGGCTTCAGGGGAAGTCCACTGCCCCGTGTCTCACTGTACAAAGTGGCCACCAAACAGGATGGTTAAGGCAAAACTGCATTTTATTATTATTACTCTCTGCTGTTGAACGTTATCAAAATTAGCAAATACCGTACAGCTGAATGGAGAGAGGTATGAAGCACAATATACTCCCCGAGTGCCTTTCATTTGGTTTATGTTTTCGAGTAGGTTGCTCGTTAAAGTTTTCATGAACTAGCCATTCAGATGGAAAAAGCTGTGGAACACCAAACTCTGAAGATTTCCTGTAATTTTTTATTAAGCCACAGAATTAAAGGGATCTTCTCTGAGGGAATGCTCTTCCTGTAGAGAAACCAGGTCAAAGAACAGAACAAAACCGACCTGTTGCCAGCTCTACTGCCTTTCTGAGACTCGGATTTTACAGCCACTAGGAAGAAAACTGCCAGAAACAGGAACTCTCCTGTTGTCTGAAGTTCCGCAAATTGCTGAACTCCAGCCCACGGAGAGAGATGCTTTTGGTCCTTCTCCAAAGCAGCACCTGTGTGAGGCTGAGCAGCAGCCCAAAGCCACCACTGCCCACCCTGAGCCCATCAAAACCATCACAGAAATCGTCTAAAGAGGCACCTCGGGAATGTGACCAGCACAGATTTTGTCGTCCCCATGAAGATGCTGAAGCAAAACGCTTGAGCAAAGCCCACCAGCCTCTCGTGGTGCCGCTGGTGGAGCAGTGGGCGCACAGGCTCTTAATGATCCTTTTTTGCCCCATCTCTGATGTTTCTCCTCAAACCACAGTGCAGGTGAGCCCCTCCATGAGAGCAGGAACTCCTCAACCTGCTCTTTGAGATATTCAGTCTGGAGACCGAGTTCTCCCACAGAAACATTCAGGGTGTGTTATTAAAGTTCAAAGACATGTTTCCAAATATGAGAAAAATGTCAGAATTAAGCTGCTTATTTCCTCTCAGCCTTAAATTTGCCTCCTGTTACCCGGACTATGAACAAAGTCTATTTAAATGAAGAAACAGTATTTTTCCAGTTAAGCTCGAAACTATTCTGCATGTGCTCTCGGCACAATAGTCCATGTCAAACTGCTCCAGGACTGCTCTCTCCACCATTCCTTTACCCAAATACTCACTATATTTTTCCTAGTTTCCTTTTAGAATAATTTTTTAGGTGCTAAAAACGATATGACTTAAGAGCTTTTAAATAAAAATACAATAGTTTTCCAATGTGAACTGATAAAACCTGTTTTTTTTTAAGAAAACATACTTTTGCCAGGAGTGCCATTATTATAGCTGCCGTTAATTATGTCATTTATAAATTTAAACCTTTTTCCACCTGCCTCACAAGTATTTGAAATAAAATATTCAAACATACTCAGTGTCTATAAAAGGGTAAGTTCAGCTGTGAAGCAGATTTCCATTTTCCTAATGCTCTTTGGCACTTGCCGCTGTCCAGTTACATTAGTCTGTAAAAATGTTTCTAGCTTTATCAGCCCCAAAGTATGTGCCAAACCAAATGTGAATCTATAATTCTGAGTAAATAAATCCTACATATTAAGTCCCTCAAGAACTAATAGTATGAAATAGAAACATTTTACACATTTTAAATGCCTATAATCCTAACAGTGCATCCAAAAATGTGATATATGTCCTATCAGGAAAAAATTAGCTTTTTAGGTAAATTCTTGACAAGACATTGCCTTAATAGCCTGCATTTTTTCCTCTGCTGCATGTGATTTTGACAGAGAAAAACAGAGGACATTTCAGACACATTATGCATTTTGACGTTAAGTAATTAGCAATTAGCTAAAGTACATAATTGCATCTTAATGCAGCAAAGGAGAAAATAATGAAAAAGATTGGAGGGAAGTGTTAAAAAACTGGGAGGAGTTGATGATAGATAAAACAGAAAACAAAACTAAATGAAATCTGGGTGAGGGGAAAGAAAAGATAAAGCCCCAGAGACCCTGAAATCGCCGATACCAGGCTAAAAGTGAAGGTAGGTGAGGTTGGTCACCCAAAATCCCCATGTTGTACCCACAGCTGGGCTCACTAAACACACTCACATCCAGCTCCAACGCCATCACCGAACTAAGAAAAACAGCATTTTTCTAGCTGTTCTCCTTCGCATGCAGTTTGCTCTGAGAATTCTCCCTACACTTTTTTTTTTACACGTGATGTTACTGCAGGTTTCTAGGGCAAGGATAAAATGGTGGGTTTGAAGAAAAAGAGAGTTTTTGGAACAGGTGCGGGCGCAGAGCTGAGGTGGGTTTGTGAAAACAAATCGGAGCAAACAGCGTGGTGCAGCTCGCGTGGCTCCCCGCAAAGACTGCAAATTTGGGTGAAATGTGTTCAGCCAGGGCAGGGAGTCAAACTCTGCATCTGCTGGCAAACAAGAGGAAAAAAAAGGCAAGTTTGACTTGCTTCAGAAAAGGATTCTCCAGTGCAGTTAACTCTGGCAGCAAAGAATTTGGTTCAGCCGTGCAAAATGTGTTTATTTGCACATCTAGTCTTCCCAGCACTGGACAGACCACCCATCGCTGGTGAACAAGAAGGAACTCCTCCATTGGCTGGTACGCTCATCCCCAGGCATGACGGCAAGAACAAATATGGAAATATTTAGTTAAGATTAGTCTCTAATTATGGAATTGCATCCAGCTGCATTTGGCTGAAGAATGTTTTTCACGCTCAAGTAATCAAGAGGCTGGATGCTTTTGTTTGACGTCTGGACTTGCTCAAAGTCATCGATAACCTTGTCACTTTGGAGGACAGTCTTCTGCAGTCTCTCAGCTCCTTGGCTCCAAACTGCTTGTACTTCTCTTTTAGCGTCTGCAGAGAGACTGGAGCCTTGTACCCACCCTTCAGCAATGAGGGCCTGCTCCTTTCTGCTCAGAGAGTCTCTGGAAATCCAAAAGCTCTCTTTTACGGGGTCTAAGATGGAAGAGAGCTCACTGACCAG
The DNA here is from genome assembly GCF_000703405.1 of Apaloderma vittatum. Classification (NCBI taxonomy): domain Eukaryota; kingdom Metazoa; phylum Chordata; class Aves; order Trogoniformes; family Trogonidae; genus Apaloderma; species Apaloderma vittatum. The sequence continues at coordinate 7,306 of NW_009716791.1, read as the reverse complement.
CTTCACACATCTCCCACCACAGTGCATTTGTTCTGTCCGCCCTTGGGAAGGGCCTCTGGCAAGGTCCCCTGGTGCTGGTGTGACTTCTGCACAGGAGAAATCTCACGTCTAATTGTTCTCTCTGACTCTTCTCCCTTGGCTCCATTGAGGGGTCACCTCTAATGAGCGTGAGGGGGATCTGGTAGAGACGGTTTTAGTATAATTGCTTCAACTCTGAGTTTGGGAGAGCGATTATGATGAGTCCTAAGTACACTAAAAGCAGATGGATAAAACATGGAAGATGCACCACTGCAAAACAGTGGATTTCAAATGGAAAACAAAGGGGGTAAAGAGATGCAGTTTTCTACTGGTAAGTTCTACTGCTGTATTGCAAATCCCTTTCAGGTCAACTTAGCAAATACCGACCTTACCTCAGCAGGTAATGATGATAATTCAGGAGCCACAGAGAGGAAGAAACGATCGAGGAGCTGAAGGAAAAGGGCTTGTGCAGCTCGTGGGCAAAGGCTCCTGCCAGCCAGCTCCTGCTCAGAGCCAGGCAGAGGTCAGCCAGCCGGAGCAACAGAGCTCCCAGGGATGGGGAGGGAGGAAAAGCACTGAGATGAGAGAAAAAACACCCACGGCCAGGCTCAGAACAGAAACGCTGCTGGGCGGTGGCACTCCTCAAGCAGCACTTCCCTGAAGCATGGTGGAAGATTAGCAGAGGGATAACGAAGACGAAATGGGGACATGTCAGACAGCACTTCATGGAAAGCAGAAGTCCCGGGGGGCCTGCCTCTCATCTTCCACACGCTATCAGCCAGTGACGTGGTACTCAAAAAAGGACATTTTCATGGATGCTAGAGCTTCTCTTTCATGATCCACTTCAATGCAGAATACCACACCTGGTTCTGCTCACCAGCTGAACACAGATACGCCACAGGAATATAGGATGGAGAAGCAGAAAATTGGAAAAAAACCCCACACAGAAACAAAAAGGCTAAAGGCACTGGCATAACTTTCCATCAGAAGGGATAAGGGAGGCAGCCCAAGGTCACGTTTACAGCACAGGGAGCAGGACCGACCTGCTGACCGTGCACGCGATTACTGAGAAACGTGACACATACTAATGGGATGCCATAGAGTCATAGAACTGGAGCTGGAAGCGACCTTAAAGACCACCTTGTTCCAGCCCCCTGCCATGGGCAGGGACACCTCCCACCCGACCAGCAGACATGTTGAAAGCACTGAGGAAATCTTGCTCAGGCCAAAACGAATAGCTAAGCAATTTTTCAATAAACACTCCAGTCTCTTAAGCACCTCTATACAATAATAAATGACAGCGATCAATTATTTTTGTAATCAAACTGCTAAGTAATTGAAGTGAGTTCTCATCACCAGCGCACTCATAGTTCTTAATCTTAGGAGCAAATCTTCCTTTTGACCAGAATATTATGACATAGAATTCCACCTCTCAGCAAGGTGTGCCACAAAGCTACCAAAACATTTTAAGCTCTCAGATACACACCTCAGCAAAAAGTGTGTATTCAGAGGCACGTTTTACTAGCAATGCAAGCAAGGTGGTTTTTATCATGAACTTCTACTGAAGAGATTGTGAGATAATTTTCCACAGGCTGCTAGGAATTGCACATAATGATGCAGAATCTTCTGGAAAGCTTCCAGAGCGGCACTACGCTCCATCACAGTAATCGCTCTACTCAGCACGGTATTTATTGTCACATGAAAGGTTTCGTCACTATTAGGAAACACCTGAATGCTGCTAACTTGCTAAATCTGACAGTTACAGACCCATCATTTTTAACATAAAAGCTGACCACGCTGATCCCATCGCTTTGAAAGGACTATGGACTCTGGTGTCTTGAAAGGTGTGTCTGTATTTCTGTGTGCATTAGCATATTACGATAATTAAATTGGCTCTGCCTTTAGGGTAGCCAATCAGAGTGTGCAAATGTGGTTGCTCATGGAGTTGTTTCAACAATTTGCCACTTGAGAGCTGCTGTAAAGCGATCCAGCACTGCTTTGCCACAAAAGGGATCAAGTCAGGGACAGGAAGTCTATCAACCTCCCAGCAAACACTCTACGCTCTGAGAGGAAACCTCCTCCACCTCTCACACCAGTGGCAGTGAGGGAGCCTCTGCTGCACGATCCTGTTGACCCGAGTTGCCCGTTTATCATCGGGTTTGTGGAATTAGTTGTGAGAAGAGGAATTCTGCAGGGCAGGGAAGCGGAGCCCAGCCGCACAGGCAGCAGCTGGTGCTCATGGTCACACAGGCGAGGCCAGCTAGACACGTGCCCCCTGGTCCTGCTTCCATCCAGGAGACTTCTTAGCAGAGACAATGAATGAATTTGGGAAATAATGAAGTTTAAATAAGGAAGGTGATTATTTTCAACAGTTGAAAGGTAAAGCAGCATCCCCAAAACAGCAAAGGCTTTGACTGGGGTTTTGCCGAGCAGAGGCTGAATGATGGCTGAGTAGAGCACCAAGGTGGAGGAACAGTATTTCTTGCAGAGTTGAGTGTAAAAAATGTTACTGGTTTAATTATTATTGTCTTACAGAGCAAATCTGCAATAGCATGGGCTGCACCGCCTTCCTCCTGTAACCATATATTTTACGGAATATGCTTCAGCCTACTTTCATATTCAAATTCCGTTGAATGTTAGGCAAACTAATAAAATAATATTTGCAGAGCTTGGAAAAGCCTTGGCTCCTTAGCAAAGGAAAATAAGCAGGCTGCGAAAAGGTAAACAATATTCTGAAACATCAAGCACGAAGGACAAACAAATGATTTGTTCACTCAAGGAAGGGTCACTATCTCCCCGCCCTGGCCACGATATTCACGCGAGCCGGGGGCAGTCCCGGCACCACCCAGGAGCACTGAGCGTTAATGAAATGTCCTCTGAGCCGCAGACACACCGCTAGAGCTTTCCATCATCTGTCACTGCTCTCCTGATGGTATCTCTGATGACAGAGCCACATTTTCCTATATTTATTCATCCAGTTCACCGCATGATTTTATTCCGATCGCCTGTTACCTAACACCAGCAAGACATGTCAGCCAACGAACTTTCATGGGATCATTACGCTTCTCAGAAGCGGGCGAACTCAATCACACTTGTGCAATATCATCGACTTGAGAAAAGGTAAAATTAAAAAAAAAGTTATTGCTGTCGTAATTGCAACTTTTAACTTTCATCAAGAGCCACGCAACGCCAACCTTTTTATACCTCAGAACCCACTTCCCTTCCAAGCCACTGCCACATGTTCGTAGCTATAAATACAAGATGCAAAGACTATGTGTATTTTGGGTATGTGGAATTTTGACATTCAGAATCCTGATATCTCTTTTTTTTTTTTTTTAGCTTTATGAATTTCTTTTGGTAAAAATAGAATTCTTAGCTCCGCATATCTAACTGCAAAGAAGAAGGAAGAGGGTTAGCTAACAAAATTAGCCTAAAATTTTACAGGAGTAATGATTCTGAAAGGCCGATGTAACTAAGAAGCAGACATCTATCAGTTTTGAGTAGAACAGAGAACACTGAGAAGCACAAGGCAGTTGGAGATATACAAGAAATAAATTTACTTTGTTGCTACTGCAACCACTTACTTGCTATTAAACATCTTATTGCAGGACAAGAAAACACATAAATCTATTTAATAGCATTTTCCAACATTTAGCATTTACCAACATTAACACAAATCAAACCTACTTGTTATGCAATATCGACTGCAGGTCTGTAACAACAGATTAGACTCAAAACCTGAATCTGCTCATCACGTACCACCCCTGCGGGGATGGGAGCGCAGAACAGGGATGCAGAAGTGTTGGAGATCAGATCGACCACATCTGCAGGAATTCTGACACTGACTGCTACGGTCCTCGGAACCAGCAAGAGACCAAGGTCAGGACGACTCCGCGCATCCCCAGCAGTAACTGCGCCGTCGCGGGGCGTGGGTCCTGCTCTGCGGTTAGGGGAGTACAGAGGGAAACACAGAAATGCCATTCTAAAGTGAAATGATGAAAGTTTTTACCTAGACAGACATGTGACAGGAAAATAGCTTATGACACTCTTGTGGCTTTTTGGAAATAAAAGATAATGTCAAAAAGCAGAAAACAGGTTACCAGTGGTGTAAATCAGCCCGGCGCTCCCACCACCGATGGACTCTATACTCAGCTGGGATCTGCTGAGTGTTCATGGCCAGGGGGTGTGTGCACTGATACCCAAAACTTGTAAGAAACAAAACCTGTACACACTCAACAAGGAAGAATATTAGTGTTAGAAAAGCTATGCCCTTTAGGCTGAAAATATGATGCAAATACTTGCCAGCACCTCATCTCTCATTTCTGGCATAAATATTCTATGTTAGGAAAGATGCTAATTTGAACGTCCATTTAGAGCACTGATCAAATTGATGCCACTGCTGGAATTCAATTATCTTTGTAGGCTTCCAGCACTGCAACCTAAGGCAAAGCGTGTTGTCTAACACGACATCAACGTTTGTTTATACGCCGAGATAATCACAAGTGACAGGAACGCAAATCTTTTATAGAAAAGGACTACCTTAAAATGGTTCTGTTTGCTGAACATATTTTCCCAGGGACATCTGAGAACCGTGCAGCTCTCTGCCCCAGTTTCCCATCACCAAGAGCAGCATCTACCTCGTCCACCAGGATGAAGTCCAACCCTGTCCCTTGGCTCTGCAGCTGAGTGCAGTTTGGCGAGAGCTGCTGCGAGCCACGGGCACTCCCAGCTTTGTACCTCTGCAGCACCCAGACCTGCTGTAGGACGTGGAAAGATTAATCGAGATTAATCCCCATCCGTTGTTACAGAAGCTCACCCTAGACCATCAGAAACGAACCCACTGGTGGGAAAGGAAAAGCTCAGTGAAAATCCTGCGGCGGGGATGGTGGCTCTGGTGGAGCAAAGGGAGTTTGCATCAGGTCCCTGCTCCAAACAGAGTCCTGGAGGGGCTGAGGAACCTGCTTATGAGTATCAGAATGTTTATAAATAGGTAATGCTCATAAATACCTACAGGGTGGGTGCCAAGAAGATGGGGCCAGACTTTACTCAGCGGTGTCCAGTGACAGGACAAGGGGCAACAGGCACAAACAGGAGGTTCAAGCTAACCACAAGGAGATTCTTCTTTGCTCTGAGGGTGCCGGAGCCCTGGCCCAGGGTGCCCAGGGAGGTTGTGGAGTCTCCTGCTCTGGAGACTTTCAAACCCGCCTGGACACGTTCCTGTGGGATCTACTGTAGGTGACCCTGCTCTGGCAGGGGGCTGGACTCGGTGATCTTCCGAGGCTCCTTCCAACCCCCAACATTCTGTGATTCTATAATATTTTTAAGTGGCCACAGAGCCTTAATCACAGAATCACAGAGTGTTAAGAGTTGGAAGGGACCTCCAAAGATAACTAGTCCAACCCAAATCATCTAGTCCAACCCAGTATTTAAATTTACCTATAAATTCTGGTGTCTGTTTCTACCCCCAACGTAAGACTTGCACATCCTTCCTTGCTTTTTTACTAAATCTTCTGTTTAAAGAATTCTGGCTGCCTGCACAGATTTGCCTTAGCAGGAGGTCTGGAGGTGGCCACTGGCAACGCTACCAGATGCTTAAATTTTATACTGTTCATTTGAATGGCAATTGTGCTAAATACTCTCAGCTTGCTGTTGATAACATCAGTTGTTAAAAACACATTAATAATGCAAATAGCATCCTAGCAAGGCCCTGACCAAATGCACGGCCATCCCGGGCATAGCAGAGCTCCCCGTGAATGCACCCAGTCGCTACCACTTCAGGAAAATCAGCAGACTTTTGAAGTAATCCTCTGAATAAATTCTTTGCTTGGGAAGAACATGAGCCTCCCACTGCTGCATGACTATGGGCAACCTCATCCAATGTCCCTCAGCTTATGGTAATGGGGAGCAGCAGCAAGGTCAGGGATGCTGTTGC
>NW_009716791.1:0-1325 GCF_000703405.1 Apaloderma vittatum | reverse complement strand
CCGCGCCGCTGCGGCCGCCGACAGCTCGGGAGGCACGGATTAGGGCCCGAGGAGGAAAAAGAAATGTTGAGGTAAAGTTGGAGGGTTTTCAGCGTCCTTTCAGCACTGCTCGGAGAAGTAGCTGCTGCTTATTTCTGAGATACACGCCACAGTAACAGTTTTAATTGTAAAATGGATAAAGACAATGAATTATAAATGCTTTTTAAAGGCACGTATTAATGAATGTGGTGTAGGAAATGAAATTTAATTAAAATTGTAAAGTCATAAACCTTTAAGGATAAAGCAAATTAGCTAAAATGCTTTATAATGAATTCATATAATACGTGAACTGGAATTGAAATATATTTTTTAAGTTATTTTAGACAGTTCTTTTATGGAAAAACAACAACAGTTTAGTCACAAAAGTGACAAACTTTTTAATTGGCTTTGATCAGTGGGAAAGAAGACTTGCTGGTTTCATTTTATTTGAACATAACTTTCATTTATGCATATTTATTCTCTTACTCTACTCTTAATAGAATAATAGAAATTAGGTAGCTACACAAACAGCTTGATTAGATTAGGTAATCAAATTAATCTCCCCCCGTGTAGGTATGGCCCCTACAGCTTAGGGCACGCGAGAGCTTCTGTTTCCAACTCTGCGGGAAGTTCCTTGTCCCCCCCCCAGCCACAACCTCCCGAGGAAGACCGACGCATGCGATCTGACCACCTGCTCCCTGCCTTTACCTCACCCTCTGTGTTTTACAACCCCTGTGTGCTTCAGGGAGCCCAACACAACTTTGGGAAGAGCTCGCACGATGCAGCCACAGAAGAGCCACTCACTTTTCCCACCCCTGCCTCGCCGACACCAGGAACAGGAAGAGTCTGCAGGACCCGCTCCTTCCAGAAGCTTGAGCTATCCTAACTGCTCCCCTCAGCTGTCTCACCGCTATTATCGCAGGGATGCCTTTTCTTATTTTATATCTGAAGTGTGAAAGAAAAGGTGGGCAGCATCCATTCCAATATAAATGGACATTCCTCCTCAGCTACTTCTCTCCCCTGGTGCCTGCTCCAGCCCAACACTTTGAGCTCCAGGTCTCGCACTCAGGACTGTCAACACACCCAGACAGATTTTTTTTTTATTTTGTTTTCTTTAGGGCTAAAAGCTAAGTTCAAATCTTCAAATCTTCTGGCTTATTATTAATAAATTTGCTATATGTAAACTTTTATTCAGCTAAGCTTTTTTTCTTTCTTTTCAAGCCTACAGATCCGAATGTCACGGTAACACAGTTATTAGGTTCAGCTGGGTGGATCACCTGGAGGTGATCACACGGCAAGTGCAGGAC
>NW_009716790.1:51021-66001 GCF_000703405.1 Apaloderma vittatum | reverse complement strand
TCAAAGTTTAAGGCTGGGCCCGTTATTAAAGTCTCACTGGTGTTCTCCGTGCTCCCCCCATCACCCTCCCAGGGAACGAGATGGGGGAACCAGGGAGAGAGGCTGTGAGGCTGAAGGCAACTTGAACCAGTAGAATGAAAGTAATGCTCTAGAAAAGATGTTGAACTATGTACAGATGTTACACAAGCATGCAAATATATTCAAAGATACAAGAGGATAAGTCAATACAGTACTCACACCTTCTGGATGATAACTAGGAACCGAGCAGAAAAACATCCAAGACTGTACTGGAAGCAGTCAGCAATGCCTGAGCCCAGAGTTCCAGGAATAGTAAAAAAACCCAACAAAACAACGTTAAAGGAGCGGTGCAGGGGAAGACAACCTGTTCTGAGGAGCCATTCCTCCACAGTGTGGAAATCGGAGGCGGGAACACCAGCAGAAGAGGGAGAGATGAGGAGCAGCTGATGGCAACCCTCCCAACACAGCAGCACCAGAGCCCCAGGGCTCTGCTTAGGGGCCCTTTTATACTGAGCACCATAGGATGGTTGAGGTTGGAAGGGACCATCATCTGGTTCCAACCCCCTACTGTGGGCAGAGACAACTCTCCTCCGCAAGCGCAGGTTGCTTAAAGTGCCATCACCCCTGGGAGGGAACGCTGGCGTTGGTCCCTTTGGGTCACCTAAGCCACCCTCCCCACAGGCATGTCTGTCCCCTGCTCCCATGGTGATTGCCCCCTGAGCCAGAAGCCCTAGAAAACTTTTATCCTGGTGCTCCCAAACTAGGAGAACCCTCTAAAAAAGTTGTACTTATTTTCATCTGCTCTCCTATCTCTGAGGATGAGTTTGCCTTCATCTCTAGACAACAGCTTTCTTTGATTTGCAAAGTTAGCGATCACGTATTTTTCCATATAAAACATTGCACTTGTTCATCCCGTTACTTGTAAAAAAAAATAATAAATAAAACCTATAGCAAAAACTCCTACTGCCACAGTGTCCCTGTTTCATCCCAGGGCAGCAACAAGCAGCCTGAGGGATGAACCACCCTTCTCGCCCACAGATTTTAGGTTTTTTTCCAAATAAACCAAATCACACAATAAGATATTAATGCCATATATCCTTCCTTGTATGAGCTGTTCCTGTCCTGCTGCTCATAGGGTTGCCAGGTTTAAGAAACAAACAAACATACAAAAAGCCAAAATACTTTTTATGTGTGAACTGCTGAAGAAATAATCTATGGGAACAGAAGCATTTCCAGGATCAGTGCCTGGATTTATCCAGGAGCTTCATAAATAAGGGATTTCTCATAACACCAGTATATCTAACCACGTGGGAAATTAAAATGCATTGCTAGCATTTATTTTTAAAAGCGTAGCAAAAGGGTTTATTTGAAGCTTTAGGGTAGGTTGTTTTTTTCTTTTTCCCCCAAAGAAACAATTATTTCTGGAATCGCTGCTGTGTTCCTGGCTTTAGTCTCCCGTAAACATTCATTTACCTATATTGTATACATGTTATTTTAGCAGATACCCTCACAATGTGAAATTAGGCATATCTGTGGATAATCAGTACTTTGCTTTTCCCATTTTAGTATTTTAGCTATTAAAATAGATATGAAACTAAATAGCAACAATAATGACTGTACACACTCACGCACTTTATAGCTCTTAGGGATTTTACTGGGAGAGTACGTACTTTAAATTATAGTATGTAAATGATAATTTAATTGGTACTTGGCAAGCCAACAAAATATTTGTTGTCTGAAGTGAACCTGAACATGCTGTAGATAACCACTGTAATTTTCCATCCTATTTTCAAACCAAAGGTAAAAGGCCCTATTACAACTGGGGTAATTTAGACAGAAAGTGGTGAGGAGAAGCCCTCTCCTCCAGTGCAGAGGAGGTTATTTTCGAACCTGAGTTTGAAATCCCGTAATGGGAAACCATCTTCTTGCCGTAAGCCCAGCACGTGCAGGAGTTAGAAGATCAAGTCCTGCGATTCTTTTCTGTACATGCGTTTCTAATCAAGAGGCAGCAGGGGCTGCTCAGATTAGGGTCTCCGCTCAGGAACGTTTGGCTTTTTTGGGATCCTTGAAGCTCTCCTGCACTTCCACCCCAGCTTGTTCAGCTGTATGCAGGGGATAGACTGTGATTACCTGCCTCAAAGAGCTCCAGGCTCTGGTTTAAAACCGATACCAACACCGAATTCAACTGAAGCAGTCACTGCCACCCTGCAGCAGCAGACTTTGTGCACCCAGCTGAAGTTGCTCCACTACAGCTGGTGGCACAGAGAGCCATACACAGCACCAGAGCACCAGTCCCACCCCATCCTCATTCCTCAGGGGGACTTACAGACACAGGATGATGAGTTACGCCTCGTCTGCATGGTCCAGCTCAAACACATGCTCACAGTGCTGCTGCTCAGTACCAAAGCGCTGACCTTCCGAGCTGCAGCCTCTCCTCTTCCTCCTGCAATAGCACACCCAGCATTAGTTACCTGCTTGGAAGCACGCAGACCCGTGGTTACGTGTCTGAGTGAGGCCGACCTCCGTGCAGCTCGCTGCATTTCCCAAGGATGGGTTTAGTTACCTCACACTGCGGTTTGCTGACAAGTTTCAGCTCAAATCCAGAGCAAATAAGCTAGAGCTGTTGTGCTGGGCCACCAAAAACATCTTGCAACAGCAGAGGAAACGTGCAAACCTCCTGATGCTTCTGGGTGTGTTCTTTCTCCTTGTGCTATCACCCTTCAGGATGACTATATGTAAAAAATGTGTATAAAAAAGCTCATGAGGAAGAGGAGCCATAGGCCAAGAGCCACTACAGAGCAAGTCATCGGGGTGCTCCTTCATGGCCTTGGGTCTTGGCTGCTCCCAGCCCATGTTTCTGGGCAAGCTCCAACATTGCCTATTGCAAACCAAGGGCTGCACTCCTGGGGAGAGTAAAGCTGAATGGGCAGTGTGGTGAGAAGGGCAGATCAAAGTATTTCAGTTAGTGTCTTAAAAACCATTTAACTGGAATAGGCTTGGCTCTGTGGAGGTGGCAGAGTGAAGCCAAATATTTGCGTTGAGTCACATTCAGACTCATCTCTTCTCATGTCACAGGCATATTTTCCAGGTATTGAGCAGCGCTTTCCAAAGACTTATTAACTTGAAAAGCCATTTAAATATTCATTTTCCAGTTCAACTTGCATGCTGGGTAGGTTCTTCCCAGTGCTCCAGGGCATAATTAGTTTCTCCAAAAGCATCTTCCCACCAGGCACTTTGGTAGCGCTGACCACATTTCCCCTCCCCATCTTCCCTCCTCCCCAGCCTCTTAAAGCTTTGCTGAATTTCTGTGCACAGCCTCCCGCAAAGGTTATCGTCTTATGTTTAATAGGGGGGAAAAAAAGACAGCGCAAGAGATTTACTGCAAATGGAAGCCATTACTAGAGCAGTTATCAAATGAAAGAACAATATAATAATGTCTAGTCATAAAGCTATGAAGAGTTGCCTGTCAGAGGCAAACACCCGACTTGTAAAATTAGCCTGGGCAGCTGCTGTGTGTTTTTGGCAGGCAGAACAAGATCCTTACAATGCACAGTTAAACACACAGATGTTTTGCAGCTACAACAGGCTTGAAACCGGGCACTCAAACTGGGACTAGCCAGAGGGACACGCATCAGCATCCCAAGGCCACGGGACATTTGTGTGAAGTGGATCCAGGGGATCAGCTTAGCACCATCCCAAAAGTCCCCAGGAGGTTACCACATCCCCTGGGTTTATTGAGGCATTGGGTACCTCCCAAGACTAAACCCCTTATCTCCAGCACAGCTGCAGCTCATTGAGGCTGCTGACCCCAACTTTTGGGTTGAGTATTAACTAACAAATAGCAGATAGTGTTGAATTTTGTCTGCTCCTTGTCACATAAGGTCAGATCGCACATGCTGTGAGATGGGCTAAAATACACTGATTTCCAGACTAGTGTATTGGCACAGACAGTTTTCCTCATCTCTCCCAGTTCCACCCTCCTGCCAAGAGTTGGGGCTAAAACCCCTTCAGGCTTAACCAAATGGCTGTTACCCCTTCCAAAATAAAAATACACGGGCAATTGGATACCAGCATCCATTGCAAGGGAGGAAAATACTGCATCAGCAGAGGAATCTTTGACTCCAATCCAAGAGACAAAATCTCCTATCAAGGACTCTCCACCAGCCTCTGCACCACACAAACACTACACCCTAGCACCAGCACCTCAGCTCTTTCCTCACCCCCAAATCACTTATTTTCAAGCAGGATACTCAATTCTCACATCCCCTTTCCCCCCCAGACACATGCATTTTTCTTATCAAGGCTACACCAGGAGCTAGCTCCTAGCCCCCATTTCAAGAGCTTGCTCTCCTCCTTCAGCCTTTTACAGCTGGATGGTGTCATCATTAGGCTCCAGGTGCAACAGTCCCAGGTGCCTTTTAACCCTTTTTTTGCCTAGCTCAGGAGGACCAGTGATACCAGGGGCAGCCACAGTTGCTGCCTCTCTGTCACTCATTCTGGTGTCTAGATGTGAAAGTCTTGGCTGCTGTGATTTGTAAAACACTTTCAAGACACAGAAAAAAGCATAATGGAGCCTCCTCAGTGCCAGCTGTTAGCCAAGGCAGTTAGCCTAGCAGGAATATGGAGAAAAATCTCATCACAACCTTGCTAGCAATACCTGCTTTTAAACAGCCTGTTTTTAGATTGATTCTTGCTGTCTTTAGCCATAGCTTGAGAGCTGGAGAAAGAGTTGAAGCCCCTGTGGTGTCTGCAGGAATATCTCCCCGTCTGAAACACACCAGAATAAGGCATTTAACGCAAGCCAAGGGGTTCAAAACCCGAGAAAAGCTGCTCTTCAGCATTGCCTTTTTGAGGCAGACCTCAAGGGTTATCTCAGAGAGAACCTTAATGTCCCTAGAGACTGAAAGGTGTGGAGGAAGGTTTCTCTTAAGTTGAAACTGGCTCAACTATTCAAATTACCGAGAGCCAGCATTGTCTGAATGCCAGGTGAATAAGCTTCTGCTTCCGTCAGTAAAAAAAAAAATTTAAAAAGAGCCTTTTTTTTTTTTTTTTCTGTAGCCAAGATCAAGGTCTGTGGTCATGTTTTGTTTTTTTTCTTTCTTCCTGACAGGGTTGTCCATCAAAGAGGGAAAGAAGGAAAGCTGAGGTTTTCCTGTTAAAGATGGACAGCTGGCAGTGGCTGTGGTTTTCCTCCTGACCTTGGGAACACTGAGAATTAAAAAAAAAAAAAAATCTCCTCCATCAGGGAGATGTCGTGCAGGTTTTTGGCTCTCTGCTCCCCACACACTGGCACCAGCCTGGACACAGATGCAATGCAGCTGAGAGCAGACCCCTGCCCAGTACGTGGTGCCCACGTCCCAGTAAACCATGCTGGTGACATGTTAAAGCCTGCATCAAAGTTCTCAGAGAGACTCTTACTGACCAGAAGGGTCTCTGAAAGCAGCTGCTTGTGGGACCCGTTGACAAAGCTGCAGACGAGGTTGCACAGAGGCTGAACACGCTTCTGAGCAAAATAAGATGGTGCTTGAATAGAAAAATTAGAAAGGAAAATGGTTATTGAATTTTACTACAAAACCCCAAGGCAGGATGATGAGTAGGATGTAAAAATGTTCAAGGAAATTAAACCAGCAATAGGGAAGGGCAGAATGTTAATAACAGCAGCCTTAATTATCCTAACTTACAATGGCTGTGCCCTGTAATAATTTTCAAGTATCATTCAAGTGACCACAACAGGTTTGACCCACTGCCTCTTAAATAAACTGCTGTAATTATTAATGTGCATGTATTATCAGGAGCTGCCAGGAACAACATCTCAAGTCTGTTATTGCTGAGCCAAAGACATGGGGACAAATCTTGCCCGTGATAATTTTTTTTGGGGGGGGGGCATTATGGAACAAACAGGAGGTAGAGGGTGTGGAGGAGGATACCCACAGCATCTACACCCCATTCAGGGACTGGGGGGGTGCACGTGCATGTGTGAATCTTTACATCCTTCAGAGTGACTCAGGAGATCAAATGCACCTTGTTTCTACTACAGAGACATTAGTGTACTCTTCCCCAGCCGTCCTTTTGCATGTTTTTTGACAACAGTATGTGAATCCAGCCTCAGCTCCGTGGGAGAGCTGGTCACAGTGATATTCACCAGCTTTGCCTACTGCTGACAAAGTATGTATTTTTTTAATCCTGTCCTTTCACTGCCTGGAGGAAGAGGACAGGCTCCCTCTGCTCCTTGCTTCTGCACAGCAGAGGGCAGGGATTAGCCCTGAGTGAGGCATCTTGAGAACCGTGACCATCTGGCTGTAATTAGATCGATTTGATTTGATGGAAATGGACAAATGTAACAATTAGTAAGGTGAAAACTCCTAATTAAAAAAAAAAAGAAGAAGAAAAAATATGACAGTGACTGAACATGGATGGGTTTTTAATTTTGTGCATGAATGAAAGAACATGATAATTAAAATCCGGGGTTTGTTAGTTTTATAGCAAGCTGAACCTGGCTGACAGCTCATGTCTGTGTACCATAGCCCTTGAAATCCTCCACGCTAGATTTCCCCCCGCTGCTCCTCTCCTCCACTCATCTCCCTAAGAGGCCACAGCCTTGAACTGTAGGGTGGGTGGCTGCCTGCAGTGGGAACAGTGTGGGGACAGTAAGGAACAGGGAATACCTCAGCACCATGAGGTATTTCAAGTCTGTGATGTTGAAGTGCCAGCATTTAAACTACAAGGAGCAGGAGACATTCAACCCTTGGCATTTACTGGCATCGGAGCTGTCTGGATTAGCAACTTAATTTTCCCTTTTCAATAGGTAGTCTAGAAGAAGATTCAAATGGGAAGTAAATATACTGAAGGATAATGACTACAATTCCCCAAATATAGACATAATGCCAGCAACAAAAACAGCCGTGCTTTATTCTCTGATGGCAGAGGATGCTTTGACCTGATTTAGGAAGCTACTGGATGGCAAGTGAACTTTGGATATGATCATAGCACCATCAATGGAGCCACCAACTTGCTGGATCTCAGGAGTATGAGGGATGATGACCAGAGGTGGTCTGGGTGACCCAAAGCAAGGCAGACGGAGCATCGCTGCTTTAATAGTTTTTCCCCCGAAATGTGTTTTGTTCTGAATAAATACCTCACTTTAGGAAAGTTGGCTGGTCAGCAGTTAAGCTGGTAAACTGGTAAAGGCCACATCAGTCCTGGCCAAACCCCGTTGCCTTTCTACGAGTCACAACTGAGAATATTCTTGTTTTGTGAGTAAGCAATCACTCGCAGGAGAGCTCTTCCCAGCATGGTCACACTAGTACCCTGAGAGTCTGAAAATTCAGCATTTATAAGAATATCAGTGTGAGAAGTGCAGGGTGATTATAGGGGGAAAACCACGGGACATTCTGGTGTGCATTGGCCTTTCATTTGTGCCTGCCCCACTTCTGTTTGGCAAAATGCGTGTTTACAAATAAAACAGGGCAGGTTTGGGCAGAAGTTAACTGAATGCCTAATCAGAGGTATGCCCAAATGCTGCATTTTAAGGTTCCTCCCCTCTCCCTCGCCCCAAATTATCTTTAGGAAATAGCTGCATGAAACATTTCAGCTTTTCATTTTTGAAACTTGATTTTTTTTGTCGGTATCATAAGAAAACCTACAAAAAGAATTTGAAAAGGCCACACAGCACAGAGGATTAAAGAACCTGAAAATAAACTCAAGCAGTTTATGTTGTGATTTTTGTGGATTTTTTTCTCTAGTCTTCTTTAGTTCAGCCAGTGAACCAAAAAAAAACCCCACTATTCATACAGCTAGAACAACTTGTATCGGCGTTCAAGAATTAAATGCAATTAAATAGGTGTACGCAGCATAACAGCAAGGTGATTTCTCTGCAGGTTGTCTAGCTGTGTATTAAGAGTTGCTGCTGGTGGGTTTGTCGTAGAGTTACATTATTTCCCCTGAGATCAAAACAAATCAACATTTCCCTGCTCGGTGTTTCTGAAGACAACATTTCGGTAACAACTGAACAGCAGGGTCTAGAAGTGAACTGGATTATAGACAGAAAGAATATTTAAGTGGTTGAAAAATTCAAAGACTACATGAACTCAAGGAGAAGAGATAGAAGATTTATTTTTAAAAATTATTTAGGGTTTAATGATACAGTAAGTGATTTCTCATGCAGGTCACAAATTTAACATGACTGCACTGGTACCCTTGCAAACTATCAATCTCGAAGTAATTTGATAAACCCAGACCATAATCTGATCAAGAAAGCAGACGAGGAAAAAGAAAGTGCAGAGGCTTCAGAAATAAGGTGACCAACCTCTAAACATACCAGATTTCCTGTTCTGGAGAAAAAAAATTACAAGAAAAATGTAACTGCAGGCTCTCAGAGCACGATACCTTGCAGTGTATACAGTATTCCCATTTAGGAAATAACTAGGACATTATATTGCTGTGTTTTCTTTGATTACACACACTTCTGTGTGAGGTCAACATCTTAAGATTATTTTTCCTGTGCAATGTTCTAGGAGCTCTTTTGCTGTTTCTTTCCTCTGTCAATCTGTAGCTTTCCTCTCCCGACAGCTGCCAGCTTCACTAAATGAAGGACAGATTATTTTTTTTCTGTGGTGAAAGATGCTTTTTACTTTGAGGGAAAAAAGCAAAGATGGGGGGATATAATTGTACTCATCACCTGCAGGCAGATATATTGCAATTCTTATTTGGTTTTTCAAGGGTATGCCGAAAAGTCATACGGGTTTAGTGGAAGAAATTGAGCCGCTTTTCTTCAGAGGCACGAAATCTGTATGAATAATGATCCCCGCAGCCTTTGACTGGTCCGGTACCCACAGGGGACATCCCTCCTCAGTCAGGAGAGTCTCCCATCACCTACACTACCCAGTCCCTGTAAGCAACGTGCCCCCAGGATTTTACAGGACTGGCAACCACAGGAGGTGACAGGGTAGGTTCTTCGCTGGTGCAAACAGCGGTCTCCCTTTTAGTTTTTTAGGATGATCACTGCTCACTCCACACAAATAACAGCCCTGCTTGACCTCAGTGGGAGCAGGACAGGTTTCAGGGTCAGTAACAGCCTGAGGATGCTGTGCTGACAATGCAAGCCTGATTTGTTTTTTAATAATAAGTGGTCATATGCGTGACTTTTTGCCATCCCTAATGCTCCTGCTTGCAAATCTCTTTGTCGGAACTGATGTGAGATGCAAATATATTTTAATTTGATCAAATAAGCAATAAAACCTGGATGGCTCAGCTGGTGCAAGCATCCTTCAGCCAGAGCAGCTGTATTGCTTTACACCTGCAGAGATTTTTGGCCCAAGTTTTGCTATAGCTGAGCTCCAGCCAGTAGAACTAATATTGATTTTCAATTCTCCAAGTTAATAAAAAAGTGTGGCGTTTTTTTGTTTGTTTTTTTCTTTCCCTGCAGACAGGCAGAAGAACATTACCACTAGCACAACTTTTCTTAGCATGAAACTGGGCTAATCAACTGGCAGCAGCCTGCATGGTAAATAATATCCTTCCAAAGAACTGAGTATTTGTTTTGCTTTGGTTTTAATTGAAAAAAATAGAAAAGAGTAATATATAGCTCTTTAATAAATTATTGTTTGCAGACAGAACATTATAGTAGGAGAGAGAAAAAACAGAAAAACAGAATGAAGACCAATGAATGTCTTAAATTGATATAAAACCACTCATGATAGTTTGGGAGTTCTTCACTCAAATCAGGAGGTTCCTGATTTTGCCTCCCAGCATCACACGCACATGTCTGCATCCTTTGCTTCTGTGCTTTCTGCCAGGTCACCTCCACATGAGCCCAGCACAGATTTTGATGGAGGAGGGAAAGCATAAATTTGAAAAAGCATGTCAAAAATTGCTAGGGGAAAAGAGAAGGAAGAGGGCTGGTGTGATAGTCAACGTGCTTTCAGGTGTTACATACTCGTAGCTGGGTTGCTAACAGCCTGCAAACAAGCAGCAGATGGCTGTGCTGTAGGAACTATCCATTCCTCTAGAAAACAATGGTGACTATTTATAAAAATAAAAGTAAGCATTTGCTATAGGTGTGCTGACAAAAGGAGTGAAACTCTAAGAGGAAAAAACATTCAATGGAAATGTTTCCTCATATGTAGAAATACCATTGATTTGTATCTTAAACCTACCTGGGACTGGTAGGAAATGGTTCATCACAGGTGTTTTGCTTTCAGGACAGAGGCCGCCTTGTCTAGCAGAAAACCCACCCAGACCTCCAGTGCCTGACTCAGGAGGCAGCTTGGTGCACTTTGGAGTGGCCCCAGAGTTCTCCGTCCCCACTCCTTGCCATGGGTTTTCCTTCCTAGGCTGGGCTGTGACTGCTCAGCTGGTGTTTCACAAGTGGGAGACCAAAGTGGAAGATGATAAAAGTGGCATGAGCAGGGCAGAAAGCAGAGCAGAAAGAAGAACTAAAATCTTGCCAACATAAGCCACCTCTGCCCATGGGTGACAGCTCCAGATGGCTGAGGTGTCCCTTCCTTCCTGGATCATGTGGTCTGCAGGTTTGGTATGAATTCAGGTAGAAAGGTCTGTAATATAATGTGCAAAAGTGACTGCTCTCTTCCTCGTGCAAATTTGGCTGAGAGGTTTCCCACCAAATTACTGACCAGGTCCTTCTCTTTCATCAAGCCCCTGAAAGGGGCACAGCCCTACTGCGTACAGCTGCCAGCGTGGCAGGAGATTACGCGTGTGTCTCCAGGGAAGAATATTTGGATCATTAGGATAAACTTGAAATTGAATCTTATTCACGTAATCAAAACATCTTTGATGATTCGCTTACCATCCTTCCTGCACAGGATTCAGGATACAAATAGCTGAGTGTTAGGTATAAAAGACTTGCAAACCATCCCCCCGATAGTCTTCAGCGTGACAGAACAACTCCAGCAGTGTTAATTGCTGCTGTTGCAGGGTATAAAGAGAATATCAATCATAGTTCATTTGTCATCAGATATTTGGGATGGACATGAGCTCTGCAGAGCAGCATTGACGATGTTGTCAGGATGCATGGGGATCACTTACCAGGAGAGCCCCTTTCACCCAGAAATGAGACATTTAGGTTGAAGACAAGAGGATAATGGCATAAAGACATGTGAAGTATTTCTAAGCCAGTCACCCAGGGACAAGCAGCATTAGAAGTGGAGCTGGAGCTTTCCTTGGCCAAACACTAATTAGAAGGAATGAAGAAAAATAAATGTGCAGTGAAAAGCCTTTCAAAAATGATGATGTAGCCTGAATAATCTTTATAAAAGCACTGGCTAAAACACCCTGATTTGCTCTAAGAGTGTGATAATGGAAAAGTACCAGAGGTTTCAAATGGAGGTCAGGTGAGTTCTGGTCTATGCAAAGATTAACTCAATTACAGCTGGAAGTCTTTCATGAAACATCTCGCATTAAAGATGGTAAACGCAGGGCTCAGCAGAAGCGTCACCGTGCCGGCTGCTTCAGACACAAGCCCAGGCACGCAATGCAAAGCCTGGTTTACCTTAGACAACCCTTAATACATCTGCATGAATTGTATGATCCTGTCAGCCAGATCCTTTGGTAGAGAACTAACTGCTGTAGGAGTTCTGGGAAACGTAAAAAGTGGCACCAAGACCCTGCTACTTCCCAGGCAATAGCTATGTATCTGGGACCATGAGAAAAAAAAAAGCTTCACAGAGGGTGAAAGCAGTAACTGCTGACTGGCAATAGTTATGAGAGCCAGGTAGCCATTGTATTGCCTAGCCCCAGCTATGCAAAACAACTACAAGACTAATTATGTCACTCTTTTAAGTAGAGGACATCATACTGCAACACACTGTGACCATTGCAGTGCCAGTATTAGATGTCTCATCATTATTTTCATGTATTGCTCACCCTCCATGAGTTTGGGCAGCTCAAACCTTTGGAAAGTAAAAAAAAAATAATCTAGGGCTTGAGTCCGAGATGTAACGTGTATGCTCCGCAGGGCTTAAGCAGAACCCAGCTACAGAAAGCCAGTTTAGCCCAGTCCCCAAGAGCTGGGTTGACTGGAAACAGTGGGCGCATACAGAGCATGCGTGGCCAACATCCACTGCTGGCCAGATTCCTAAATGCTTGCATTGTGCTGTGGGCTCTTAATTACCAGTGTTTTGAAGAAAACTGGATAAGGTAACTAAAAGATTCACCTCTTCTGGGGAAAAAAATAAATAAAAAAAATACAGTACAATTCAGATAATAGCAGTGTTCAGGAAGACTTCAAAGATGCGCCCTCATGACCTCCAAGATGAAGCACATGAAGAAAAAAGCATGAAGCAACGTGGGCTGCGCTGACGGTGTGGGCTACGTGTGGTTTGTCGTGGCTGTAAACAGCAGATGCCCCATTGTCACCTACTATCCAGGGCTCTTATCCCACCACGGACTCTCTCCCAAGGCACGAGGAACAGCCGCAGGCACGAAGCGAACACTTGCAACGTGCCTAATGAGCGTTCATCAGCAGAAGATTAATGCGAAGGAGAAATCTGCAAAGAGATTAGCGAACCACTTCAGACACCAGACAAGGCAACTTTGGTGGCTCTTTAAGGAATACAATTGTACCTGAGCTAACAACTCTGCTACGGTTTCATACGTCATTAGGCTAATGTTCTGTTTAAATAGAGTTATCAATCATTTTGTTATTAAACCCCTTTGTGCCTGGCAACAAACTGATGAGAAACAAAAGCATTAGTACATTGCTTGAGAATTATAAAAGGGTACTTGTAAAGCTCCCACTGCTTCTGCAGAAAGTGAAAAAGCTCAGAGGAGCTAATAGATCGTGCCAAAACAAGCCTCCAAAACGGTTGCAACTTAGATAGAAATAACCAATTGAGTTGCCTTTAATTTGTTCTGACATGCTTCAGCTTTCCAAGTGTACATTTGGGTCACATTTTCAGTTTTTTTCCCCACGAGTCCTGAATCTTGCGTTTTCAGAAAAATTAAAGAAAAGCTGAGAGTCTCATGAAGCCTATAGTTCCAGCAGCTTGTACCTTAAGGAAGGTGAACTGACACTAGCCTCCTTATTTCAGAAGGAAAACGCTATACTCTTATTCAGAAGCTATTAAATATCTTAAAAAAAAAAAAAAAAATCACTTTTAGATTTTGCTCTTGGATTTCTTCCTGTAGCTAGTTGCAGGAAGATACTGCAATAGTGCCCTGCTTAATTCTATTAATTCTCTATTTTGCACTTAAACCATCAGTAAAAGTCTTCGACTTCACAGTCACATTGCCAAGTTTAACTTCTATAATACAGTCAAAGGTTTTTCAGGGAAACCACATTTTGTGCATCACATCCTGTATGAAACACATTTTTACTCTTCCCAGGAAGCAGTTAAAAATCATGTTTATTAGCCCTGTCAGCAGCAGCTGTTGAAATGCTCTAGCAGTGTTTGTTCTTCATTTCTACAGCTGTAGCTCCTCAAGGAGAACAATGAAAGGTCAAAGGCAACGGCAGCCCCCTTTCCTGCACCAAGGTCTAAGTCTTTCTCCAGTCCTCACCAACTGCAAGACAAGAGCATGACCCCAAGGGGCACAGAGCGGGTGAAGAGACCGTGGTTGTTCCCTCTCTCTTCCCACACGAGAAGGAGAAGCCTTTGAATGACACTAGTAAGAGCCCAAAAGAGATGGTTCTTCACATGACAGGGAGATCTGGGGCCTCCCTGCCCCAGGATGCTGAGATGCAGGTGCTCACTTAGATTCAGGAGCAGCACTCAGACCATTTATTGAAAATACCATGAAGGTTAAACAGACAGAACACTCAAGTTATGAATCTTGTAGGGGCAAGAAAGCTCCATTCCTGCCCACAGGCTCCAGTGCAGGGATAGAATCATCGAATGTTTTGAGTTGGAAGGGATATTTAAAGATCATTTAGTCCACCCTCCCCTGCAGTGAGCAGGGTCATCTTACACTAGATCAAGTTGCTCAGAGCCCCATCCAGCCTGACCCTGAATGTTTCCAGGGATGGGGCTTCTAACACCTCTCCAGGCAGCCTGTTTCAGTGTTTCACCATCCTCATTCTTAAAAATATTAAAAATCTTCTTTATATCTAGTCGAAATCTACCCTCTTTCAATTAAAAAACATTACCGTGTCACAGCAAGCCCAGCTAAAAAGACTGTCCCCCATCTTTCTTACAAGCCCCCTTTAAGTACTGAAAGGCCACAGTAAGGAGTTCCTGGAGCCTTCCCTTCTCCAGGCTGAACAACCCTAACACACTCAGCCTTTTTTCATAGGAGGTGTCTTCCAGTCCTCTGCTCATTTTTGTGCCTCCCCTCTGGATGAGAGGAGACCTCCAACTTCTTGTGCCAAGCAAATTTTAAATACCCACCTTGTGTTATTGACACTGAGTGGTCCAAAAGCTGGTTGCATCTGCTCCCTGCCTATCAAGGGGGCTTTTCTACACAACAGCTTGAATTATAAATATGAATATGGGAAGAAAAAGGCTCTTGAAGCTTGATTGCCTCGCTTCATGAAAACACCAGCAGGTGAGGAGCAACAGCAGACTCTTGTCTGCTTCCTAAACCCCATCAAAGGAGCATTTTTTGCCTGAGCTTCAATTCCTCTGCAGAAAGCGTGGCAGCAGTCACCTGGCAGAGCGCCTGAGGACCGTTACAGCCAGTCACCTTGCCCTGCCACGCTTCAGACGGTGGCTTTGCAGAGCAAACAGACCTTCATTTCACACTGGGAGGACAAAAGAGCAAGGCGTTCAAGGCTCCGCGAAGCAACACAGGCAACATAAGTCTTCTGGCCGTCTACTGTACGCTCTAAAGACAAAACAGCTCCCTGTACTGCTAAATGTTATAAAAATGCCAAAAGCAGAAAGAAGAAGAGACAACTATTGCACCATTATCCATAAGAGTTTTATGCCTCAGAATCCTCTGTGTATGAATTTTTCACTTTTTCTTTAATAAGTACTGGCACACCAGAGAGTATCATAAAAGGGAAAGA
>NW_009716790.1:6796-50990 GCF_000703405.1 Apaloderma vittatum | reverse complement strand
AACAGGTAATATGTTGGGGAGAGAAATAAGCAGTAGCAAGCAAGCCCCGTGATCTGGAAAGTGAGCTTATTTTCAGATATTTGAGGCTCAAAATAACTTTTAATTTCATGACTGAAGCCAACAGCCTTAATTCTTCCTTTACTACAAATTAGACAAGCAACCATGACTAAGTAAATTTAGTTGGAGACTAAATAATGAAAGAGAATAATCCCAAATTAATGCTTCCACTCATAACATTACTTCTGGGCAGAGTTAAGGTGGCTTGGGTGCTTATTTTTGCATTTCCATGTCTTGACATCTTTGTGATTATCTTTAAAATGTTAGTAACTTACACTGAGGTTTGAATTTATATTCCTGAATGCGCATTTTCTTGCTGCTGGAACATCCCTGTGGTGTGTTTTACCCGTAAGCTCAACCCTAACTCCCTCTTCATGTTGTTTTCTAGAGCTGTAGCCAAATAGATGGTGTTAATAATACATGTTCAGGCTACACGCTGCGCACCACTGTCGCATCCTAACAGAGAATCCTTTACTTTCAATGCAGATAAGTACCATATCAGATTGATACATTGCCCCATTTGTTTCAGTTTTGAGAGGAATAGGGATTAGGGCTGCCTTTTCAGCATGTGAAGGAAGCAGATGCAGGAACATTTACGGGAGCACATGGGACGTTGGCTGGTTTCATCCACCACAAAGTCACCGCTCGCTCGTGTCCTGTGAGCTATTAATCGGCTGCTCTGCTGGCAGTGCCATCGCTGCCTCCACGCCACGCTCAGTCCTGCCTCGACCTCCTCCTCCTTCAGGTGCAAGCACCCACAGAGCAATTTCATCAAGTGGCACTAGGAGTGTCTGTGTCTGACGCCAAAGCAAATGTGAATTTATGTTTTTTTTCTTGTGGCATCCTAAAGCTCATTAGTTAAAAGCCTGTCTAACAACACCGTCCTCCCAACGGTGTGGTTTTCTGGACGTTCAAAACCTTTGCTGTTAAGGGGCTGATGGTACAAGCTAAAGCAAAGCATAGGGTGGGCAGATGCTAGAGCAAATGACTGAACTCTTGCCCCTTTTCAGCTGAGCCCAAGCCCTGCAGCCCACACCACTCCTGCTCTCACACGCCTGGGCTTCTTCCGTGCTTTCCCAGACATGGAGCAGCTCTGTGATGGGGAAGCTTTACACATGACACAAACAGCGTTAAATCCATGGGTTTGTATCAGAGAAAGCGTGGCCAGCAGAACTAGGGAAGCGATTGTCACCCTGTACTCGGCACTGGTGAGGCCACACCTCAAGCACTGTGTTCAGCTTTGGGCTCCTCACTATAAGAAAGACATTGAGCTGCTGGAAAGTGTCTGAAGAAGGGCAATGAAACTGGTGATGGGGCTAGAGAACAAGTCCTCTGAGGAGCAGCTGAGGGAACCAGGGTTGTTTAGCTTGGAGAAAAGATCACTGAGTGGCTTTGTCACTCTCTACAACTACCTTAAAGGAGGTGGTAGCTAGGAGGGTGTGGGTCTCTTCCTCCCATGTAACAAGCAATAGAACAGGAGGGAATGACCTCAAGTTGCGCCATAAGAGGTTTAGATTGGATATTAGGAAAAATTTCTTCAGCAAAAGGATTAAGGTTAAGCATTGGAACAGGCTACTACAGGGAAGTAGTTGAGTCACCATCCCTGGAGGTATTTAAGACATATAGATGTGGTGCTTAGGGACATGGTTTAGTGGTGGATCCGGCCTTGCTAGATTAATGGTTGGACTGGATGCTATTAAAGGTCTTTTCCAACCTAAAATTCTGTGATTCTGGAAACAAGAATAGGCTTTCAGCTCTACAACAGACTCGTGTTGATGCCTCTCTGACAGTGATTATTTCATAATTCAACCCTGCTAGAGGTCTTAGATTTGAGTAAAAAGGGCAGGCATATACCATAGCTCTGTGGGCTGCTCTTAGCCAGACGGTTGAACTCCTGACACACTGGCACTATTATTTTTTGTTAATATGAAAGACGATAATGTTAGAGCAGGGCCTGGGGCTAGTCTGCAAAGAGCACTACAATCACTTGCAGGTAACTTATCTCTGTAACACAGCGAGGTGAACTTCTAGTATATGCACTTTCTATTAAAGATAGATGAGAAAAAGGCCCCTCAGAGTACAACTGCCAGCAACTAGCTCTCTGAATGGGCAGTTACCTAGTTAGGCAAGCTCCCCTCCATAGAAAAGCCTTTTTTCTCTCTACAGACCTCCTTTGTGCTCATTCCCTGCTTCCAACATCTGCATCTCAACAGCTTGGAGAACTCCGAGCAAGTGGACCAAGGTGGTTCCTTCAATAAACATGACAACCGTTAGAAGCCTGTTTAGAGGACAGAGAGAGAGCTTGCTGCAGACTTTCAGTACATAAAGGTGGCCTACGAGAAAGAGGGGGACAATATTTTTGGGATGGCCTATTGCTTTAGGACAAGGGGTGATGGTTTTCATCTAAAGAATAGGTTTAGACTAGATAGAAGGAAAAAATTTTTTACAATGAGGGTGGTGAAACACCGGTACAAGTTGGCCGGGAGGGTGGTAGAAGCTCTATCCCTGGCAATACTAGAGGTCAGGCTGGAGGAGGCTCTGAGCAACCTGATCTAGTAGATGTCCCTGCTCATTGCAGGAGGGTTGGACTGCATGACCATCAAGGCGCTGACCAGAGCGGGAGAGACCCCAGTAGAAACCTCCAGGGGACTTGCATCCACCAACCCAAGCTGCAGAATGTCTGGGGCACAAAAAGACTCTCCTGTTAGAGCTTTGGCACTTCTCATAGCACAATTAAGGGTTTGTTAGACCAGAAAGAGAGGGAAAATATGCACAAGATATTGCAGCTTTAGGGCACCAGAGATAGCTCTAAAATATAGTACGATGTAAAATGAAGGTGCTTTCCACTGAGCAAGCCTGAGACCCAGGCCTTCCAAGTTTCTGGAGAGTGTTCAAATCACAGGAGAGTTCAAATTAAAAAAGGATGTAGCAGCAGCACCCCTAACTCTTGAGGAGATATTGTTGGGGCTCAGATATGGGGGATAGACCCTTTTTAGTGCCTCGAGGGCAGCATCCCTTGGGGCAAAGGCACAGAGATTTCTGATCCTCTGAAATTACACCACTGCTTGCAAGCTTAATAGAACAGAATTAAGACAAATACCTGAATATCACCAAGATGCTGCAGCAGTTCCAAGCACAGCTAGAAAAATCTGGTAAAATAGGAACCCTCCACCACCATTATATCCACTAAAAGCTCAGAATCAGCACAACCGCTTTAGTAGTGCCAAGGACAAATTAAAGAGGAAAAAGTAAAATAGAAGAGGTGCTTTTAGTTTGTATCATAAAAAGTCTATGAAATAGTAAGTCATGCTACCAAAATACATATTTAAAATATTTTTAAAAATACTGTGCTCTCAAAAGAATTACAGAAAATAAAAGGACAATAGAATTCCCTGCTTAATGAAGTCACTGCTAGAGATATTTTACAGCACACAAACCCAATTGTCTCATGTTCATTTTGCCAAATTTGGAAGGAAAAATCTGTTTTGAACTATGAATAGTCTAAAACTAGCTCCATCCTTAGCCTATGACACTGTCCACATTAGACTTTTTTCAACCTCAAGGTTAAACATGGGAGAGACACCTGAAAGAGCCACATATTAAAAGCCTAAAATCAGTTATATTCAAACATAAATTTATAAAAATGCACAAGGAGCAGTTCAGCAATTGGATAAATGAAAATTCAAGAAGCAGAATAAACAGCACGAGGGACATCTGTAGCATTAGGCAAAGAACTGACCTCTTTGAGGACTCAGGGCTTATATCTCATTGCAAATAGCACTTTGCCTGCTGAAGCCCAGAGCCTTTAGAGTTGGAGGCAGCACATGCCAATGCCATTAGGCCTATGGCATTGCATATGGCAGACAACTTGGTTGAAGCATCTATGTACTCTGCAAAATACAACTGAACATGCCAATTCAATGAAATTACACCTTGCATCCACCCAGCACTATTAAGAGCTTTTGCACAAAAGCTGCTTGCCTAAAGAAGCTGGGACTGGCCTAGCTTATCCAATATTTATCAAAGCAGCAATTCTGGCAAGCTGCATGTAAATGAGGTGTCATTCCTAGCCGATAATCCAAAAAAGGTAGAACATGGCAGGTACCAGAGAACACCAGGCTTGCCGCTGTGAGCCGTCCTCAGTATGGATCAGGTCCAGGAATAATACATGAGGGTTCCCAAACTGTCTTTGGGGGTGGCGGGTCTCAGCAACTCATTGCTGAGGATGGTTGGGCTTGATGGCAGGGAAGCAAACCAAAGCCCCCATTGACTTGCTCTGCAGTGAAAACCTGCTGCAGTCTGCAAACCATAGAGAAAGTTATTAAGAAAGTTAATTTAAAGCAGACTGTACTGAAAATGCTTCTAGGCAACTTGTGGAGATCTCCCAAACAACACTGGAGTGACTGGGAAAACAGAGATTCCCATTTCTCTGATACCTGTGAGACAGAAATCTCTCACATTGCTCTCTTCTTTCTGCGATACCTGTGAGACAGACAAGAAAGCGTCACACCGCTCATCTCGCCTGATCGGGGTTTTTCCAATGCTGCCCTGGGAGACCCCATCAGCTCCAGCAGGAGGAGTTAAGAAACGTCTCATCCAACTGAAGGTTTTAGCAAGGGAGATGGTGGTTTGGCTGTGAAAAATAGTTCTACCTGTAGCCCTGGGCTGAGAAGAGTTAAACACAACACACAGGATTTTACAAGTCTTTGCCTTTTTTTTTTTTTTTCCTCCTTCAAATAGGTTTGTTTGTTTCCCTTGGAGGCTAGCAGTCGCACACAATAGGCAGATTTTTCAATCAAGCTATTTTTTTCCACTTTTAGTTTTCAATGGAGCCCAGGTGCCAATTGTTTGCTGCTTGGTTTCTGCCTTCCCTTTCCTGCCTACAGTTTAACCCCTTTCTCTCATTCCTTGGGGCTGTCATTTGATCAAATAAACTCCTAAAGCAGGTGGCTGATAAAGAATCACCAAATGGTTTGTATCTCGTTTGTTACAGGTATGAGTGACATTAAACAAGGCACTGTATGGACCTTCCATCCATGAGTTTAGCAAAAGAAAGTCAAATATTAATAAGCCATTTATCTTTCCTTTGAAACCGACTTCACAGCATATTTACTTATAAAGTGAAAACATTTTGCTTCTATTAAAAAAACCTCAAATCACCAACAGCCAGCTTAGGCGAGCCTCTGTTCCAATTTATTTAAGGAAGGCTAACAAAGACATTGTAATATGGTTGTGGAGTTTTTTTTGTTTTTTTTTGTTAATCCCTCATCAACCCATTGCTTCCTGGGGAGGCAGCTCAGCAGTTTTAGCACACAGCTGCCATCCTGTGCTCATTGAGAGCAACCTCACTGACTGCCCCAGCCTCCAGAAAGCATACATTAAATGTTTTACACAGATCAGGGATTAAGTTAGGCCAGGCTGGGGCTCAGCTCAGTCATAGCGTCACTGCTAGAGGAATTAAACCCTTCCATATATCAGATTGATTCTGGTTGTCGTGTAGCCACTGTGTTGCTGTCAACATGCTCCACTGCAGCTTACCCTGACATTGTGATCAACCGCTTGGGGTTCTGCTTCATGTATTAAACATCAAGCTAGGTGAGCAGATAAAATCCTCTCCCCTCCATGTGTCTCACCCATATGTTCCTCTGCATCATCCTTATCAGAGAGAGGAAAAGAAGACGTGGCCTGTTTTAACACCGCAATGTCGGAGTCGCATCTTGGTGAAGAGGTCCTGAATTGCATCGCCTGCAGCGATGTCATACTAGTGGCGCAACATTAGCAGGGAAAGGCTGGGGAAAATGGGACAGAAAGAGAGGTTTAATAAAGAATCACAGAATGTTTTGGGTTGGAAGGGATCTTTAAAGTTCATCTAGTCCAATCCTCTGCAGTGAGTATGAACACCTTCACAGAATCAATCACAGAATCACAGAATCACGGAATCATCTAGGCTGGAAGGGTCATCTAGTCCAACCTCCCTGTCATGGGCAGGGATGCCTTCTACTAGATCAGGTTGCTCAGAGCCCCGTCCAGCCTGACCTTGAAAGTTTCCAGGGATGAGGCTTCTAACACCTCTCTAGGCAACCTGTTCCAGTGTTTCACCCCCTTCATAATGAAAAATTTTTTTGGTACAATGGGGGTGAAACAGAAGAACCAAGAGTGGAGAACATGAGGATAAATCTAAAACTATACTCTGAGGAGCTGAATAGAGTGTATTTTAAAGAAAAACAACTCAGGATGAGGGACTTGCTGTCTTGCCAGATTCTCACAGTACCAAAATCCATCAAAAAAGCATCAGTGGAGTCCTTTCAGCCTTGCAGAGGACCTTCTTCAGCACAATGCACCAGCCACTGCTCTTCCTGTACCATGCACATGTGGTCATCTGCCTTTTTAAAAATTTTTATTATTTAGAAAAATAACAGCAAAAATTAAAACACAGGAATAATTCAATATAAAAATTTTTAAAAAAGATCACCTAAATATATTGGAAAAGTTAGTCTAAATATCCAAATAAAACCAGACTGAGCTACTAAGAGAGAAATCATACTCTAGAGTAGCAGTGATGTGGTGGGAGAAATGCAGAGGGACAAAGCTAATACCATTTAGGATGATTTATGCACGATGTTTACAACCCAAGCAGTATTTGGAAGTGAAGATTTAACGATCTATCATATCACAATTCACTTCTCCCCTGCAAAAGCAATAGGCAGAGCCAGCAGTGTGTCTCTGAACATGCTATTCACTGTCACCCATAAACTCAGCACAGCTTCACCCTTGGCAAACACTGTCCCCTTGGGGCTTTCTGAAGAGCTGGGATTTAGGAGGAGGCCCTGCAGGGGAACAGTTTCAAACGTCAAAGGAGGAATTTAAAAATCTATCAGGCTGTGAAACCTGATGGGATCTGAAAAAAACTTGAAAGACCAGATGTCTCAGTGGAGGACCTTTGGCCAGTGAAGCCAGATAGTCCTCAGCATCTGTTAATAGAGGAATCATATCATAGAATCATAGAACAATTCAGGTTGGAAAAGACCCTTGGGATCATTGAGTCCAACCATTAACCCTACACTACAAGTTCACCTCTAAACCGTATCCCCCAACACCACATCTAAGCGACACTTGAACACATCCAGGGATGGCGACTCAACCACCTCCCTAGACAGTCTGTTCCAGTGTGTGGCCACTCTTTCTGTGAAGAATTTCTTCCTAATGTCCAGTCTAAACTTGCCCTGTTGCAAGGAGGCATGTATGGATAGATCCTTCTTCAAGACTCAGCTCTGACACCAGACTGAAAACCTGGCATACATATGCATTTGGCAGGGATTATTAAGTCAAGTGAAAGAATGTTTCAGGGTTTTCTTCAGTTGATCATGTGGAAACTTACGTGTGATAAGTTTCCTTCCCAAGAGGAGTTGCAGTTATACCTGTGCGCACAAAGGAGAAAAAAGTAACACAGTGGTGTAGGACAGGGCTCCTTACCCCCTTGGCAGGGTAAATGGAGAGCTGCTGGTGACATCAAGGGACATGCTCACACTAGGTCCTCCCGAGGAACTTAAAGCGACAAGAATTGTTTCTTTTTTAAGATTACATTTTGCATAATAAACTTAAAAATACCCCAACTCCAGCACCATAAGAACAAGGTACAGGCAGGTGAGAACTGCTTTCTGGTTTTGCTTTCCATGCAGGTTTCAGGCTGGCTTCAGTTGACCTGCTTTGCCTTCTGGCTCCTGCCTGGTTCCAGGCGTTACACAGCAGCAGCAATTAATTACAGCATGTTACAACCAACATTTAAGAAGCTTCTGTTGAATTTGCGAGCTTTTATTTACCCAGCATGATCAACTTGTGCAATCTATGGGCTTGGGAATCATCAGCAAAATGGTTCATAAAAACATTAAGAGCTGTGCTTCCCAGGGACATGGATGGGACAGCTGTGGGAACTGAACTGGTATTACTAATCCAGGGTAAATTTAGATTAAGTTTTCAAGCAAATGAAGGGGACACATTATTGCTTTTGATCTTCAGTAGCCAATGTATTTTGGAAATAGGCTAACATATGTAGTCTTTCTGAAGGCTCTACATCCACAAATGGATTTGGAATCGGTTTAACGCACAGTGCTTTATGCAATTATACCTACAGATGCCTAAGTGAGAATTTAAATTAGCTCCAACTTGATAGCTTTTGCTAAAGGCAGACAAATGTGAATGGGCACTGGGCAGATTTTCCTGTAAAGCTCTGCTGGTCCCCATCAGTTCCTGAGGCACTGCTCCAAGTGTAAACCCTAGTGATCTTTTCAGCAATTAAGCCCTCTCCAGCAAGAGCTTCTATGCACAAATGGACTCAGAAATGAGACCCCATTTCTGCACAGATCACACCTCCACAGTGCAAAGTATCACCATTCGGTCAACAGAAGGAATGATGCTCAAATACAAGGACCGTCCAGGATCATAAGGATAATCCTTACCCAGAAATTCTTCCAAATCATCTATACTGGTCTGATGAACTAGACGTTACATGTAAGCTAATAAAAAACATCTTGGAATACATTATTGACAGATATCTGTGAAGCTACACCCATAGCCTCCAACAAATAAGGCATTTTTCTTCTGAGAACTGTCAAACTCACTGCAGAGGCATTTCAGTCAGTCTATGCACAGGGTGAGTCTTGGGCACATTATGCTTAGTGCGTGGGGTTTGTTCTTGCAATCCCTGCATCCAGAAGACAGGCTAAACTGCTCTTCTTCTGTCTTGAAGCCCTAAATAATACAACTCTAAATTAGCACAAGCTGGTCTTTTCTCCTCATTTCAGTTCATAGCACACATAGCTGGGATTTGGGAAGAGGACATTCCACCTCATGAGTAGGACAAGAGAGATCAACGTCTCCTCCAATGTGTAGTTATAGGAAAATGACTGAAAAACAAGATCCAGCCTGTGCACCTGGATTTCTCACATTTGCCACAGAGCCCCTCTAATGTCTGAGTCAGTGTGAATCACTGCAATAGCAGTTCCAACCACCTAACCAGAAAACCAACTTACCAACACAGTTTAACTTTCCACCACTTTGCACTCAGGTCCCTTATGGAAACAGGTCTCTTATGAATTCCACTCCACAGGAGTGAAATTTTCAGTTGTTAAGCCACACTGAAAAAGTACTATTGACAATGCAATTCAGGGAGCAACATCAGCAACCGTATCTACAGCTATTTTAATGGAGAGCTGGCATGCACATTCACATCCACGCAGCTACATTATTAGGAGATGCTCACCTTCACATCCACTATGAACTTAGTTCACCCGAAAAGCATTTGAGAACTAGGAGGCACCCTCAAAGCTGACCTGACAAGTTGTATTTGCAAACATTTATTTTCATATGCATTCAAAATCTGTGTGTGGTTATACCATTAGTATCCAAGAGGTAGAAGAGCAACGTATGTTCCTCTGCTCTGTGCCAGAAAGGTTCCAGAAGAACCTGGATTACTCTGGAAATGGCAAGAGTCCAGATTTGAAGAGTACAGGACTTGGTTCCAGCTATTCTAATGCCAAAAATGGAGGCGAACTGCAGCTTTACACAGTTTCCTCTGACATGGCAAACACTCAAGTAGTGAGGCAAGAGCAGGAGAACCAGTGTCTCATGGTTTTCCTGCATAGAACTACGGCAACTCATCTCTTGCCTTTAATGCTTCTTGGATGGGCAACGTCTGAAACCCAAGAGGATTAAAGGACTGTATAGGATGCCTCTTTTACACACTGAGGGTTAGAGACATGGCTCACTGCACCTTCAAAACCACATATACTCCAAAAGCAGCCTTTATTCTGTGATCTCAATAAACCACTGAACTCAGCTACTCAGTCAAAGCAAATTAGTGGTTTTGACCATGTTAACTATGAAAAACTGCGGAGGCAGAAAGTTTTTACCCTGTCACTAATGAATGTTAGGAAAGCTGGCTTCCTGATGAGCCAGGAGAGCTGGCAGCAAATACACAGCATAAAAACCATTCAGAAGCAGCTTGATACCCTAATTTTATTAAAAAGCGTGGCCACAAGACACAATCAGCTGCAGTAGGGAAATTATCAGCTAAGGAGACCACCCTTGTCAGCACAGATAAGATAAAAAGGCACAATTGCTTTGTGTGAAAAACAGGTTGGGAGTGATTTTTAAAGAAGTGATATTAAGACAAAGCTTACTGCTCTACCCAGAGAGGGGTTCTCCTGCAGGACCCTCTGCAGTTTGGATGGGTCAGGCTGTAGCTCCTGGACTGCTGTGCAGGAAAAGTTCAAGCAGCAATAGTGCAGTACGTGTCCTTCAGTGAGGCTCTCATCAGAAAGCGTGAAAGCTCACATCCTGAAATGCACAACAGTAAATTCTCAAGCTCACCAAAATGTTTCGTGCCTCTGCATTTTCCCCCTAAAAGTAAATAACATGACCTTGGAGTGCTGCTTTGTAGTTTGATTTTCTTTTTTGGTTGTTTGAACAAAGGAACAGCTGTTAAGATCTTTTTTTTGTTGTCTTTCATTCCAAGAATTTGTGCGCTGAATTTTTAGGAAAGAAAAAAAATACTGTTATTAAAGCAGTTCATGAGCAGACACATGATGTCTCAGCACCGCTTCGTACAGACAGTCCTAACGCTCTGGGACTTGCTACACGGCCATCCCACCACTTCTAGGTGTCAGCTATACTCACTGTGTGGCCACAAGACCAAACCTAGCACTGTTTGATCTTGCAGCTACACAAGGAGTTTCTAATCCACATGATGCTGTGACCAGGAAGGATGCTGGGCATCATCAGGGAGATGGATGCCTGTCGCAGGAAGGTGCTGCAGTGCTCACCTGGCCAGGGAAGCCTTGCTCAGCCCCTGAAAGGCTGCAGCACACAAGTGGCTCAACTTCCTTAACATTGACGTTGTGTGACAGCACAAGCAATAGCTCAGTTCAGCGCTCCACCATCCAATACTAGTTTTCCCCCAAGTATTTCACTTCTTTCATCACTAGACACTCACAGGAAAAGCATTAATAGTGAAATGGACTTTCATCTGTTGACTCCGCTCCTGACGCAACCTCATCTTTTTGCTTTGCTCTGTCTTTCAGCCCACTTCACCCTCTCCAAAGCGACTTGCTTAAGGATATATTCCTATAGCAGGAGAAAGTGCAGATCCTGAAAGCAGAGGAAGCGTCACACTACAGTACTTCAGCCAAGACAAATCAAAACTCCCAAGTTCAGGAAGGTTGGTAACAGATTTCAATGCCACATGGTTTATTGCTAGCTAGGAGGTACGTGCTTGCAAAGCAACTCTTGGAAACTCCAGCTAACTAAAAAAGCAGACAAGCTTGTTCCCTTGTAATTACAATTAGATACTTTTCTAAGAGTTATACTACATCTGTGACCAACAGGTCTCCCAAAGAACAAGTCACTAACCGCAACCTAACCTTAGCTACCTAAATACGAGGTCCCTGCCAACACAACTTACCCTCAGGAGCCAGACAAGAAGCTTGGTCTGAAAGGCTCTTGATACCAAAATATTACTATTTGCTCACATTTCTGCTCTTCTCCAGGTCCGTAACCAAAAGTAACCACCATTTGACAAGCTGTAGGTACAGCTACAACATGTGTTGACTCCATTAGAAGGAAGCAGTCAGACAGAACTTGCATAGGAGGGACATTTATACACTGAACTCTTACACAGCTTATAAATCAGAACTACAAAAAAAACCCCGTGGTCAAAACACAAAGTCTGTCAATTATAGACAACGATTTAGATTATTAAAATTATTGTTATTGTAATAGAAATGTCTAAAAGAAAAATCTAAAAGTTTAGACCTAATAATCTAACTGGGCCTCAATGTGTAAAACACTACTTTGTAACAATGAAGTGGAAAAGCTTGATTTGACTTGATAAGATTCTTTGACATTTCCTTTAATTGTAATGGTATTATAATTAATAGAGTGGAAAAAATATAATGTAATACAATCATTTCCTTTCTGACTATGCTGTCAAGGCTGTAACAAAAAACCCAACAAGGCATAGTAGCCTGGAGCAACCCAGCTGCAGCTAAGGCACACAGCAGGGGCCGACAGCATTTCCCCATGTGCTTAACCTTCACATGCACCCTATGGATCCTTAGGCTCCAGCAGCTACTTGGGTGCGTTAAACCACTTCTTGGGTATTTATCCAAGGTGAAACAGCAGCCAGAATGGAACAGAGCAAATAAATGAGACAGGAAAAGTTCAGAGCATCAAACACCGCACAGTTTAAATTACCTTGTCTGAGAGCCCACAGACTCACTCTTGGCCCAGCTTGTGTCTATTCAAATTAAGGATTTTATGGTCAATTTTTTACACATAGTCACTCTTATCTGTTTTCTGCCAAACTTGCCTCTTTCAGAACCATTTGAGGCTTTTCTATATCATACACAGACTGCAGCAGAAATGACAAGAGAGGTGGAGCTCACTGTCACTGTTCCACAGTTCCTACTGTTCTGCACAACTGTCCCCGACTGACAGTGCCTGAAACGCACTTTGGACTTACCACAGCTCTTGGGGTGTCTTATCTGGAGTGACACAAAGCAGAGAGAAGCTGAGGATGACTAGAAAATAGCAATCAAGTCCATGGGCAATTTGCCAGCCTGCATATGGTGTAAGATTCTACGGTATTTAAAAAGCATGAGTGATTTAACATGGATTAGGTTAAAAAAACCAACCAACCAAACAACAACAACAACAAAAAAAACAACAACCAAAAACACCACAACAAAACAAAGCCAAACCCCACAAACCTTTTATTCAGATATTTCCCTTCCATTTTTTGGTATCACCTTTGCAGCTGTGGGAATCACACTGTGGTCAGCAGCACAGTGGATAGCAAGGCAAATGCTACCCCGGCTCTGTCACCCCATCATGGGACCCTCCAGGCCCTGCACCCTAATTTGTCCTCACTAAAATGGGAAAGGTTCTACCAGGCTCTTCTGTAATATGCTGTGAGAGCAACGCTAAGGAGCATGGTTGGGAACCGACCACCTGTGTGTGTCCAGACTCCCCAGGGTTTTACTGCACAGAGCAGCTGCTTATCAAGAAGTGGAAGAAACTCATTCTGAAATTCAGATTTGAA
Source organism: Apaloderma vittatum (assembly GCF_000703405.1). NCBI lineage: Eukaryota > Metazoa > Chordata > Aves > Trogoniformes > Trogonidae > Apaloderma > Apaloderma vittatum. The sequence continues at coordinate 37,837 of NW_009716790.1, read as the reverse complement.
GGTATTCGAGACAAATTGCTCCTCGTTTCATAAACTCTCATTTGTCAATAGTTTTCACGGCTATTTAAAATCAATTAAAGCTGATCCTGATTTGAGTGACAGCTTAAGTCGCTTGGGAGATTTAATTTAAATGAAATCCACTTCCATTCTGTTTATCTCAAAATGTCTGGAGCAGTTGGGGAGGATTTACACTCCAGTCAATAAAGGCTTGAATAAAACTTCCAGCTATTCAAAGGATGCCAGACTAGGCCACAAGAGAGCATAAGCTGGGGCCCCAGTGATGGCTACCAGAGAAAAGTCCTCTGCAGTGAGCTACAAAATGCATTTTTCTGTTTGCTGCCTTCTCATGGTTAGCTCCATCAGCTGTCCTGCACTTAAGCAGAGCTCATATATACAGGTCTAGAGGAGGATGAAAAAAAAAGCGATTTTCAAGAGGTGATGTTGCTCTCATGAGTCAGCACCAAAGAGTTCTGCTTCCCCTCCATAGGAACTGCTGACCGGCTCATTAGTTCCGCAACATCACAGCACACAAATACACCCTGAAATACCTCCCCCTGCAATTATGAAAACAAGAGCCTTGTTGAACTTAATGAGGTTTGCATGAACCCACCTCTAAAGCCTGTCCAGGTCCCTCTGAATGACATCCCGTCCCTCAGGTGTGTCAGTCGGACCACACGGCTTGGTGTCACCAGCAAACTCGTTGAGGGCACGCTCAATCCCACTGCCCGTGTCGCAAACAAGCATGCTAAACAGCACATGCTGGTCTGGAATTTTGAGGCAGGAGATGAAGCTGCCTCAGACTGCAGCATGCAGGGCTGTGCTCTTGCCTTTCACAGGCAAAGGGCTGCACCCGAGCACTGGACAGCTGTTAGCAGGGTGACATCTAGCTCTTCTCTCAGCCTATGCAGTTTTCTTCCGGACTATAATGCACAGCAGCCCATTACAGGAAAACAGTTTTTTCCTTCTTTTATCAAATAGAAACCCAAGGATGTTTTGCAAGGTAAAGGGAGAAGCTTTCACCACTGGTTTCAGAAGCCCACAAGCCTGACCTTTCCCTCCTGGATGCTGCCATGTGTTACCTAACCTGTCACAGGAGCTGGAGGCTGCAGCACAGCCCTGCCTCTGAATGAAAGGAAACCTCACATCTGAGTACATGGCACCAAAAAACTCAAAAATCCTTTTGGGGAAAAAAAAAAAGATAGAAAAAGGCAGAGGGAGAGACATGCACAACAGGCACTACCTGCAAGCAGAGTCAGAGCTCTCACTCCTCTTCCTCCTCCTTTGGGAAAGCTCTCCTCCAAAGGTGAAAAACAGGTTTCTATATTTAACTTGCTTGCTGAGCGGAAAATATGCCCCTGACCCAGCCTTATTTACCCAGGACATCCTATTGAGGGAGTTTTTAATCCAAACATAGGGCTGAAAATAGGATGGATGATTAAAATGCTGACATAGCACCCCATTTACGTCTCTAAAGGTTGAGTGTAATTTTCTGCATTTCACAATTGCTCTGTCTAACCCCCTTCTGCCTTTCACAGAGCATTTGCTCTTTCTTCTCTGGCTTCAGCTTTCTAAATAAAGCTTTTTTTTATTGATTGTGGATTTTCAATTCACTCCAAATGAGCATCACTAAGGCAGAGAAATTGGTCAGCAGTGTTTTTTCCTGGCTATACATTTTTTTCAGTTTTGACTCAATATACTGTAAGTACAGGATGAAGACATAAGGTGCGCTGCCTCACCAGCACTTGTGGTCTGATACAAACAAACATGGACACCAAGAAATGGGTCCTGGCAACCTCCTGCGCAGTGCAACGTTATGCATCTTTAGAACAAAAACCAAGCCAGGCTGTAAGGTTTGCTGGGTCTGCAGCCAAAGCTCAGCTCCCCTGAACAGCAGCTGTTGGTAAGACACTGTTGGGGGTTTAAGACCATTGCTCACCTGGTGCTCTCCTGATACGCGATTGTCCACCTCCACATTCCAGACTAGCCTCCCTTGCGCTAGCTACTCTGCACTTCTCGGTGACATCTTTGACCAAAGTCCCCATGGTTACTGCAAACACCACGATGTGTGGGTTTACACACACAGTTTCACTGACAAGGTCTTACCAGTTTTAAGCAACTTTTTCCTCTTTCCAGACCAAGCACACCCCACTGCAGCACCTCAATCTGATCCATAAAGGGGCAAAGAGGTCTGTGACCTCAGGTCAGCCAGAAGAGACCAGGTGACCAGGCCAGGATGCAGCTCAGCTACAAGCTACCTTGTTTACAGCTATTTATGTCACTGCCTTGATGTTACTAAATGGACCTTCTTGTCCATATGTTTCTATAGCCACTCACATCACTGTTACTTGGTTCACACTTATTTTCCTTGGGACCACCTGTGCTATTTATGAGACTGCTTTGGCCCCCAAGTTAGATGTTCCCATTAAGGTAGAAAATTGGCAGAGGAGCTGCACCAGAGCCCGCACACAACCCAAGTACCTGGTGTGGTACCCGAGTCTCATTGGACTTAGTGGATACATATTTATTTCCCCCTTCCCAGTGAGTCTATATTTGGCCCATCTCCATATATGCACAGGCACAGATCAGGCTAGTAAACTTTACACAACATCTTTCTCCACATGGTTCACTCAATGACAAAGTTAAGGGTAACAAAAGCAGATACTTCTCAAAGGTTTTAGGAGCTGAAGCTGCTTAAGCATCCATGTAGCCCTACATACCAACCTCTAACGCAGCCAAAAGCAGATGCCTTGGGAAAAATAGAAGACAAGAGCAAACACATTGCTATGTATCTTCCAAATACTCCTCCAGCCTCCAACTATATGCTGTTTATGGGGTTCAAGAGAGGTTTTTCTACATCTTGTGCTGGGAAAAGCCACAAGTGCAATCTCTGCCATGCTGCCATACAGACAAAGGTGGGTTTTGCATCTCTTCAGCATGACTGAGGTGGAATAAGCAAGACATGGCCAGAGTGGTGGAACCAGTGAACAGCTGAAGAGCTGCCTGTAGGTCCATCAGGAGTTGCAGGCTTCAAGCAAGCTAGGTTGAACTGATGATTTAATGGAAACACTGATTATAATCCCCCCAAAATTGCATAACCGAGTGGCAGTGGTCAAATTCAGTACAGCTTTCTCTCACAGACTGATGCTCTTGAAAGACAACTGCCTGAATAATCACAGAATCACAGAATGTTAGGGGTTGGAAGCGACCTCTGAAGATCATCCAGTCCAACCTTCATCCCAGCATATCTAACCACTACACCATAGCCTCAAGTGCTAGATCTACTTTTTTTTTTTTTTTAAACCCCTCCAGGGTTGGTGACTCCACCACCTCCCTGGGCAGCCTGTTCCAGTGCCTCACCACTCGTTCAGTAAAGAACTTCCTCCTAATATCCAGTCTAAACTCACCCTGATGCAACTTGAGGCCATTTCCTCTTGTCCTGTCATTAGTAATTAGAGAGAAGAGACCAGCACCAGCCTCACTACAGCCTCCTTTTAGGTAGTTGTAGAGGGCAATAAGGTCTCCTCTCAGCCTCCTCTTCTCCAGACTAAACAAACCCAGTTCCCTCAGCCGCTCTTCATAGGGCATGTTTTCCAGACCTCTCACAAGCCTTGTTGCCCTTCTCTTCATTTTCCACCTATGATGAGCCACATTTTGCAGATAAAGCCAGGATACTCCTTGTTCAAAGCACACAAAACAAAGATGAGTTTTGCATCTTCATCATTATCGTTCGTTTTCATCCTTTCAGACACAGAAAGGAGATTCCCTTTCCTTTGGCACCCCTGAAAGAGCACCTTCATCTGAGAAAAGAGGACTGGAACACCTCTCCTATGAAGAAAGGCTGAGAAACTGAGGATTGTTCAGCCTGGAGAAAATAGGGAGACCCTATTGAGGCCTTTCAGTACTTAAAGGGGTCCTGTAGCAAAGATGGGTGCAATGTTTTTAGCAGGACCTGTTGCAATAGGACAAGGGGTAATGGTTTTAACCTGAAAGAGGGTAGATTTAGACAAGATATAAGGAATAATTTTTTAATTTTTTTTTTTACGATGAGCGTGGTGAAAAATTAGAACAGGTTGCCTGGAGAGGTGGTAGAAGCCTCATCCCAGGAAAGCTTCAAGGTCAGGCTGGATGGAGCTTTGAGCAACCTGATCAAGTGGAAGATGTCCCTGCTCACTGCAGGAGTGTTGGTGTGGATGACCTTTAAAGGTCCCTTCCAAATCAAATCTTTTTCTTCGAAAAAGGACTCCAAGGTCTTTTTCCCCTTCTTCCTTTAAATGTCCCAGCAAAGGACAAGATTTCTCTGCCAGCAAGACCATCACAGCATTAATGGATAAACCACCTGACAGGCATGTTGACACAAGCCCCGAGATGCACCACAACAACTAGACTGGGAAATTGCTACAACGGCCACACTAAAAGAGTGCTTTTATCTTTCATATTAGAACGTCATAAAAACTTCGCTTTATCATCTGACTAATTAAAATACATGAAGCACAGAAACTAACTGACAAACACCCAGCTAAAACCTCTCAGCCAGTAACCAAGCTCTGGAGAAAGCAGTTCCTTATGCAAACCTACAAAGCCCAGTGCCCAGGAGCATCCCACTCAGCACTGCTGTCACTGGGGAGGTCACCTTCACAGCCCTAACATCACACATCAGCAAGAGCTAGATTTGTTGAAAGGTGAAAAGTGGTGCTGAAGCTTAGCACAACGAGGGGATAAAAATTATCTGATCTTCCTTCAGCAGAAAAGGCTCCGCAATTGCCACTGTATGGCAAAGAATACCCTCAAGATGTGCTGATAGTTTTGACCATCTGTGTGAAACCATTCCAAGCATCAGATGAAGAGGTCTGTTTGTTTTTTTTTCTTTAATTGCAAGCTTAAATGAATATAATTTATCAGCTTTCTTCCAGTGTTGCACTGCTTTCAGTCACAGCACTGTCCAAGGAATTTTACTCCTGCAAATATTTGCTGGGTTTAACTAGTTTTTACATAATTATTTAATTTCCTCACAGAAAGAATACCTTACTGGGAGTGCTGATAATGCATTAAATTAAGCCTTTGTAGGAGCAGTTCAACAATTTTCCAAAAATCAAGGTCTTCTGGACTCAGCTTTGTGTCCATAAGGGAGACATTTCTACCTGTTAGCAGCACGCTTTCCTCTTCCTTTCTGGTAAAACTGGGAAAGGATTTGTTTCCTTCTCCCCCCATCTGCAGTAGCTCTATCTTCAGGCAGGATAAATAAGCATCGCTAAGCAATGGTAGCAATGATTCATTGCACACACTGGTCTCTCATTTTGCATTTCAACCTAGCATCCCTTTCGCTGTGCAGCCCTAACTTGGACATAGTTGTGTTCTGCAGAAAACCACTGGCAGACCTTGAAGCAGTACACCATGAAAGTCAGGATTAGGAGGAAGTCATTAACAAAGCCACTCTTTGCATGGAGATTATTTACACTGTAGCATTAAGAACCCTAATATCTGTATGTCTCATCAGCTTAAGACGTGCCCTTTGTTTCCTGTTACCTTGCTGAAACCTCATGCCAAACCTGCCTAGACATTGCTTGCATCAAAAATGAATCACTTCGAGATGCTGGAAGACAGTTTTTCCAGACTAGATTTATGTATCGAGGTAATGGGGTGTAATAGAAAGGTGGTTAGGATACTCGCGTCATCTTAGATGAAAGGTTCAGCACCTTAAAAGAGCAGATTAATCTTTGTGAGACCCAAACACCCCCTGACTCTTGCCACAGAAACCTGCTGCCCCAAATTACTTCCTTTAACGAGTATAAAACTCAAGTGACTTGATTTATGGAACTAAAACCTGTGGAAAGAAACGGGCACGTGGTACAACTCAGACACGGACCTGTAGATCATCTCCACAAAATCACAGACCTTGTGCTTAATTAGGCATTGAGAACATGAAGCCATGAACACTAAACACTTGAGTGCCTTCCAGAAATACTGAAGCAATTCCTGTGGCTGGGCATTACCCAGACGAGGCTGCACCAGAGCATTGCCTCTGCCTGCCCACCCTCCCTCCCCATCCACCAGGACACAGAGTACTGACTCACCTGACCCTATGTTGAGCAATTATTTCTTAAATGCATTAGTAATTTCATTAACTTGGATGCTTTGGGGATTTCTTTTTTTTTTTAAACCCAATCTAAAGCCAAGAAGGGCTTATGGAGGAGATAATTACTCTCTACCCATACAGGAAGATGAATAGGCCAGAGGGGACCATTCTGATCCTCTTGTCTGATCTCTTGCCATCTCCCAACAAGGTCTGAGCAGTCTGCAGTAAATAAAGGTTAATCTTTAACTCCTAAGAACATCTGACCCTAACAAGACAGAGCTTTGACATGGGGTCACATCCCTTCTGGCATGGGAGTCAATGTCAGACAAGCAGTCTGTACATTTAAATTTTTTTTTAAAATATTAGAGGGCTTGAAAAGCCAACATTTGACATGCATCAAGTTCAGCTTCATAGATTCATATTTTTTTAATTTTTTTTTTTAAGAAGTTAATTCCAATGACCATTGAATGGCTACAAACAGGCAGGAACGACACAAATCAAGGCCAGGCTGTTGACAGAGCAGATACACACAGCTATTACAAGTAGAGTCTGGTAAACACCTTTGTGTCCCAACCACTCGAGCTGTTTTGTCCTTGTACTAGTTTGCCAAAGTAAGTGGATGAGGACTAGTTTCTACATTGCTTCTCCCCTTTACTCTTGGCTCCACACATCGCCTCTAATCTCAGACTTGCCTCTTGTTTTCAGTGTTGTCTCCTCAAGCTCTATTCATATGGCAAGCTGGGAATGTAAAAGAAAAAAAAAATAATTTTTTTTCCATGCCATGCACCTCTCCACGCAACCCTTGTTTGCCAGTGGCACTGCTTGCCCCTTGCAGAGAGCTGGCAGCCACCAAGGGAGCTCTGAAGCCACCAGAGATAGCCCCTGCTCTCACTTCCCACTGTCAGTCAAACTCAGAAGCGCATTGCAACAAATACGAGCGTTAAGTGAACTTTACAGAGATCTTTTGCTTCCTAGGCTACATCATGTCTGGTCAGACAATTTAGCAAGCAAAAAGTCATTCTTTGAAAAACAAAACATGCCAGAATTGCAGGCCAAAGCGCTAAACCTTGGCAATCTATAAACAGCGGCAAAAGGATCTTACAATTCCAAAATTTTAGCGTTCAGGACATGGATGGCTCAGAATTCCTGGTAACCAAGCTGTTATCTTTTGTTCTTTTGACTACTACGTACACAGATTACTTTGTGTTGCAAACTAAATTAAATACAGAAAACCTGTACTCCTCTTCAGTGAGTTATTTGATAAATCCTATCACATTGCCAACCCCACACTCAGATAGATTGCTCCAGCCCTGACCCCAGAGCGTGCTTGTGGTAGAAATTGCAGATAATTCAATGATTCTTTGTGCTGGCTCAGCTCAAGGCTTCTCTCAAGCAAAGAGTTCAGAGCTATGAAATTTGCATCCCCATAAAATAGCCCTATGGTATAAATAATGCCCATTTGCTTTTGGCTGGAACCAACATATTCATTAATCTCAGACCTCAGGATGGACTTGGTCTGGCTCACCACAGAGGAAAGGTCACTACTTTGTCAGCTTTGCTCCTCAGCCTCCTCGCATTAAATTTCCATCTAGATGCCTCATACTTTGCTCATTAAGAAGCAAGGATTTTTAGGATTAGCTTAATATTTGCCAGACCAAACAGCCCCAGAGACACAGGGCTCAAGAAATGGGACCAATATGCATACTCAGAGCATAACGCTGCCAAACAGTTCAGTTCTGTTAGGCATCTGGTAGGAGCCAATATAAGATCATTTTTTAGGTCTGGTAAGTAGTGGCTGTTATTTTAAGGTTGAGTCAATAAAGGAAGATGTGGTACTTGGATATTTGACCTGGCTAGAGCAAACCTGCTTCATTAGGTACCACCCTGGGACCTCTGTATCTGCTTCCCTATGATGGCTGAGCTAGAAATTCAGCTACAAACAGTGAGCTAGAAGAAGGAGAAGAGCCTGAAAAACACCAGAAAGAAAACACTGGGGGAGAAACACCCTTGTTATCAGCCAAAGCACACGCATGAGATATCCCAGCAATTTATTTCTGGAAAGCAGCTGGCCAAGTAGGGGTATTGGCTGGCTGGCAGCCTTGTTGTTTCTGGATCATTCTCTGCTTTTCAACCAGATGCAGCCTCATCTCTCCAACCCAGCAGAGAAAGGTCATTTATCGACTCCGCTGTTACATACTTCTGGGAGCTGGAGGTGGTGCTGCCAGCTTTGTGCCATCCCAAGTCAGCCCGAAGACGTGACATTTTGAGGAGCACTAGGCTTTATAATCAGCTAAGCACTGCAAAGCCTATCCATTCCCTGTAAGCTCGAGTTGCAAGAGCAACTCTGAGATAGTATGGTAGGAATATGCCCCATCTGCCAACATTTCTATGCATACAACAAGCACTAGGGATCCCAAGGCAATGAAGACTGGGCAGGGATATTTTTAGCTTTCCAGGTAGAAAGAAATGAGACGTCAACGAGACACGCTCCAGAAATAGCTATTTCAAACCTAAAGAAAAACTGTACTGTCCAAAATAAAACATTACATACATTTTCCTTCCTTCTGAGAGGAAAAGAATGGGAGAAGGTATCGCATGCGAGAGGCACGAGTCACGCCAGCAGTAGAGAGGGAGAGTTGATACCTCAGATAATTACATTCCTCTCATCACATTCAGCAGAGTTGAAAAATTCATTTCATGATGAAAATCCTTTGTCAAACTCTCCCTTGCAGAGTAAGTACTATAACCCAATCTGCTTAGCACAGTGCATGCCTTAAAGTGACCACAGGAGATAGCCCTTGATGTGAGTTACAGTCTGCAAGCCGAAGAGCACACAAGCCACGTTGTTCCAATTAACTTTTCCTTGCCCCTGGTTAAGATTCATTTTTTATTTTCGATCAAACAGAGAAAGCCAAGCCTTCAGAAATGCAACCTTCCCACCCTGTACCTCTCATTACTCTGTCACCAGTGGCACAGGCAATACCAGGAAAGCCAAGATTTAAGAACTGGAGAACGATTCAGGCTGACTTCAACAGTTATTACTGTTGGACCTGTTTGCTCACCCCCATGCTTTGTAGCCTTGTCTTTCTGCTCTGTGTCTGCTGCAGATTCTCCCAGTTTGGGGTAGTTTGGCATTCATAAAACATGAACTTCACAAATTCGCTGCTGCTGCTGGCAGGTAGAAACACGCTTTGCTTTTCAGCTGTTCGCTGTACATCTGCTAAAGCATTCAGGAGCCATGGGGGTAGGAGAAGCGTGAAAAGCTACATTTCATCCTTTCCATTATTATTTCAGTGGGCCAAAGCGACAGCAGGTGCAAATACGCATGAGATCCTCCACCTTGTTACACCACCTGCTTTGCACTTTAGACACTCAATTCAGCCAAAACCGTACCAAACGTTATTTTAGGTTGCTCACGTGATTTCTCCACATTTAAACAACCAAAATTGAGATCTTTACCCTAATGACCCTTCAAGCTTCCTCACTGCCTTCTGCACTCAGCCTGACTGACACCTCATCTCCACTCAGAGCAGCTCTCTCTATGAGCCCCCTCATCTCTCAGTTATATCAGTACAAAGATACAGGAATGCTCGATGCCCCATCTGTAACCTTCCCCTCCTCACCACAACCATCCTCCTGGTATGCTTTCACTGTTGGCCCAACACAACCGTAGAGCCGGTTTATCAAGACTTCTGTTACACAGGAGAAGGTGCTCAGGGCTAGAACTGGCACTGTACATTTATTTTATGGCATCATGGGTAAATCCAATGTACTGACAGTGAGGAAAGGGGAAATTAAGCACTTACCCAGCCAGTTTCTCCAGCTTGCCTTTCCTCTCTCCAGCACATCACACTTCTCCAAGGCAGCCACCTCCCCAGGGTGGCCTGGAAGTAGAAAAATTCTTGTAGGAAGCTAGGCAAGCCACTCCTTATCTCTGAGCCTGAGGATCCTCTGGGAAATTCCCCAGTGGGGCAGCAAGTGATGCTCCTCCAGGATCACACTGCTGGTGAGCTTTGCAGGGAGAGCTGGGAAGCCCAGGCTCTCTCACGGTGTTAGCCAGGGCAGGCCACCACCTTGAACTTCAACACTCTACCATAGACAGGGCTAGACTAGCAGCTCTAGAGCTGCGTTCAGAAACCATGAAGCATTTTGAAGGGCAACCAGAGATGATGGGGAAAAGAACAACAAAGAGTTCCTCCGCAGTTTGCTCAGAAGTAAGCAGCACAGGGGAGAGAGCACCCCACGCTATCCACCTGCACTGCTGGGGAAGTGTCTCCATCTCCTCTATATATCCCCTCTCCCCACACTGATCAGCAGCATCACCTGGGCAAGCCAAATCCCCTACCTGGAGGCAGGTGAGGACTGTGCTTTACCCAGCACCTGATATCATTTACACTTGAGATCCGTCCAGATCCCGACAGAAAAAGAATTTTAGCAGTTGAAACAACAACAACAACAAAATTACTATTTTATGTTTAAGCTGAGGCTGATGGTGCCGGGAGGAAGGTGACTCAGATGCATCTGCACTTTCCTCCGCAGAGCTCCTGCTTGCATCATCCTGCGTCAGCCATCAAACCGTCCCTGCTTTACTGCTGCAAAACCTGTTTTTCACATCCTTGTTTTCTGCCTGATGGGTTCTTGTGTAGGTGGCAGCAGAAAGTACATGGCACACCATTGTCTGGCCCGTCTGATGAGAGATGATTTCATTTGTGTTTGAACTAGTATTTATTACACTGGGGAGATGGACAGTGTGTCCCTCTGGTTCAGCCTGGATGGCTTTTTTTTTCAGCTCACGTTCCAAAATAATTGGAGAAAACAGCTCTAAGGCATCTCTAAAATAAAAAAGATGTCAGCAAATTAACAGTGGCTTTAAGCTCATGCATGTACTTCCGAAGGGTGAAGCCTCCGTGTCAAACCCTCAGGCTACCTCAGGCTCATCTCTTGGGCTTCCTGCGTTCCCCACTGTCCCTTAGAAACATACTGTGAAAGCATAATTGACCAATCAACCCCAAATTTATCTTGATCCTAGTTCCTGCATCATACTCCAGGTATGTTTTCTCAAAATGAAATTCAAGTAGAAAGTGCTTTAGGAAATGCTTTGTGGCCCCTCCTGCCCCAAAGCCCCAATCTGCTTTAATTAGGAACGTACTCAACGCACAAGATTTGGATGCAGCTAATGAGACTCACATTTCAGAAGGGCCATAACCAGTCTGATGTAGACATCACTTGCAGTCAGTCTACTGGGACTTAGATAGATATTTGAAATCTGTTGCCACACAATTCTAGCAGTGGGAAATAAAATGTTGTTACACATGTCTCCTCTCAAAATCACTTTGCCTGGATCCATCTGGCCTGCCACGTGGTCTTCTGTCTTTATCTTTACTGTGTTCTGCTCAGGATCAACCTAAATCCAAGTGTATTTACATTGCCATAAGGCAAAGAGCTGCTGATGGACATCAGATGCAGTCTTCCCAAAGCGATGTCCACGATGCCCCTGCTTCCAGGTAGAACTTCAGGCAGGAGATGGCAGTTTGGGTTTTCATCTCCTCTCCGTGACGACATGTGGGTGATGGCATGCATGGTACGGCTCCATTTTGGCAGTCAATTCCAAGGCAGGGCTGTGGTGAGGACATGGCGAAGCTCTCTCCTTGGGCCAATACCTGGGCTGGCAGCGATGAGATGGTGACCTCAGTGAGCTGATGTTACGTTTGCTCTCATGCCATCAGCAGCTCGGAGCTGGGCTGGGCAGCGCCACGGGGAAAAGCTAATGTAGCCTCTGCTCGTAGTGTTAATGATACAATATTTTATACACAGCAGGAAGCTTTGGCTAAGAAGTCAGCACTACCAAGGCCTGGGGGAATGGGTTCATGCTGACAGATACCCAGGCTTAAGCATCACACTCTAATACGATTAACACACACACGCATTTGTTTCCCTGGCCCAATTAGAAATCCCAATTATGGTTTTTTAACAGCCTTCAGAGAGCTTCGGTCAAAGCCAAAGAGCCTCCACCCTCCTGGGCTTGCTTTGTACCACCTCCCATTACGCTTAAATGCAAAACATTAAGAATAAAAATCACTCTCTCCAGTCAGTCTGTCCTTCAGGAGGCAGAGACTGAGACTGAGAAGAGGAACCCTCTGGCATCAGAAGTTTTTCAGAAGAAGTTTTGTTCACCTACAAAAAAACTCCTTTCCTAACTCTGAAATTGCAGCTATTAGAATCACACAAAAGGTTTATTTTTGTTTGTCTTTTCCTCACTTTGACTCATTTCTAACACTAACAGGTTCTTAAATTTAGTGTAGTTGGAAAAGATATGTCCCACCAGCAGACCTGGCCATGCTCAGGAGTTGCTGGTGGGCCCTTCTCAGCCAAGTGCAAGGGCACCAGTCACCCACGGATGCTATGATGGGCCCAGGAGGTCTTCAATTTGTTTTTTGTTGGTTTTTTTTGGTGTTTTGGTGTTTTGTGGGGTTTTTTTTTTGTTTGTTTGTTTTGGTTTTTATTCCACCAACCCTCCCAACTTTTCCAGGTTTCCAAAAGGCTTTTTGCCAAGTCTTGCTCACATCTCCTTCCAGGAGACACTGTCTTCTGCCTCTCCTCTCTTTATAACTAAATGACACAAAACTCACATGAATGCAACCACTATGGAGAGCTCAACCAGCTTCCAGCAAGTGTGGTTAACACTGGCCAAAGGATGCAGAAGTTTTTAAGGAGGACCTGACAGGCAGAAAGGCAGGGCAACCTTATATAAAAAGCCAATTGTTTTCTTTCAGGAAATAGAACCAAAAAATGTCTATTTTTCTAACTTATGTATTAAACACTACCATGCTGATGAGAATGGAGTCCATCCTGCCCTGCCCTGAATGCTGGGGCTTGGGAAATAGGCAATGAAAGGATTTTTTAACTTCAAAGGATATGGGTAGATAAAAATGGTTTTCTAGACTGTGTTGGTTCCTGCTGTAAGTAGACAGATGTGTAACAAAATAAGTGAGAGATTAGCTCAGCACATTGCAAGCGGCAATATGGGTATTTTCCTTGCTAATTGCATCATTAGCTAATCCGCCCTTGAAGTTAAAGGACTTGTGATCAAATTATTTCTCTAATAATCAGTGATGTGATCTTTTTCTAGGTCTGCAGTACAGGTCTCTTGCACTCTTTTTTTGCAGCTGCTTTTCCATCTAGAGAGGTGATAATTTTAAGAAAACAGGAGGTTAACCTCAGGAAAACTACACATTTTTTTTATGATGGAAGGAAGAGCATCAATATAAAATATTTGTGGTTATTAACTGAGAGAAACTTCAAGACGTGTGTGCCATTTTTCTTCTTCATCCAGAGGACAATGAATCCTCAGCTGCTTTTTTAAAGTTTATAAATAGGCTTTGGATGTGCACTGAGCATGAGGGGGTCATCATTCTAATACTGCTCTGCAACACCAAGCTAACGTGCTGGTAAATTAAAGCCCCTTCTGCTGGTATGGGGGAGGGATCTGCAAGTGAATCACCTCCCATTCACTGTCTAGGAGAGACAGAAAAGGGCAGCCGGCCAGCGAGGATGGCTCTTGCTCTTTGAAATTGTAAGCGACCTGTCACCAATGTTTCTTTTTTCCCATTTGCTCTCAATTTTGAAGTAGCTTCTTGACCTCATTAGAAGACTCCAAAGTGCGGTTCGGGACTGATGTTTTCAGAAAATTGAACCAGAACCAATGAAGATTCAATCAAGATAGTGAGATTTTTCCCTGTGGTTTATCATCAAAACCTGGCCATGACTAGCCTGCCCTTCTCATGCTGCATACAGATAGAGGGGTTTGCAGAACATAGGTTCCACCTGACCCATCTTTATCTCCAAAAACACATCTGTGCTGGACATGCCCAAGGCCTGAGCACTGTCTGGGGACAATGCAATGCTGGTTTTGTGCTGAGCACGCTTCCTGGCATGGATTTGGCTCATGACAACTCACTCTTAGACTATGATCGCCGTGAGTAAGGCCACCCTGACTGAGGGATGGAGAGGTCTCAGCTGTGAGGACACAGGCTGGGTCATGCTGCTTGCCCTCAGGGCTAGCAAGCAGCGCTGGACTGCTCAATGTACTGGTGTAGCTGTACTCTTAGGTTAAGGCAGTTTAAAATGTCCAACAGGCTCATTGATGCAGGTTTTCAGAAGCACTAAGTGCTCATTACCCCAGAGAAAATTGGTGAGAACTTAAGCTGCTCAGTGCCCCTAGAAACTGGGCATCTAAAGCCTTGCATGGCCACTGTCAACAGCATCTCCCAGGTGCATCCTGAACTCACAAAGCTGCTTAAAGGGCTGCCTACGAGCCATCATCACTTCTTGCAGTGAGGCAATGGCAGTGATTGGGATGGACTCAGCACGGAGGGGTGTTTGGTAATGTCAGGAACCAGCTCTTTTAGACGTGACAATGTCCTCAGAGCACAACAGTGCCACTGCAACACCTCAGCAGAGAAAAACTCATGGCAATGCACCAGTCAGCTGGAAAAGCAGGGACAGTTTGTCACGAAATGCCTTCTTTGCTGTGTTACTCAGCTGTGCCTAAATGAACAGAGAGCAGCAAGGGAGTAAACACAGAACAAGCCATTAAGAGACCATGAAAACAGCACCAGTTCCTGCTTCACGGCTCTCACCAGTTGAGCCCTCTGAAGTTCAGACTCTCATCTCTGGGAATTTTTTCAGACTCATGTTTTATCTCCCCTCCACCACCAGCAGCAATAAGCACAGATGAACTAGCCAGACTCATACAGGCTCCTATTAACCAACCAGTCCCCATGGGAAGTTTTGAGTTCCCATGTCCGCTATTAGCGTTCTTACGCAGACGGTCTTGGCATTGCAAGCCCATGAAGACCTATTTCCTGGAAAAATGCCTCCCAGCTTCCCTTCTTTGTGCCCAACTTCTCACAGGTTGTAGATCATGCAGAAAATTATTTGCCTCAGGTCTGTTTAAGCCACTTCAAGAGTCGTGGCTTCTTCGCTCATCGAGTGCCATGGTGGGGACGAGTGTCTACCTTGGAGGGGCTGACACCATCGCATCATGAGCTAAATTTGGCAGCCTGTGCTGGGCTGCTCCCAAAGCAGTGACACGTTTCCATCCACCACTGCTAAAAAGTTAAAAGCTTGTCATAACATGTCAGGTGGCAACGCTGAAAAGCAAGCCTGATGAGACAACTTTCAGTCCACCGCAGACAGCCTGCGCTGGATGCTGAAGAGATGGAGAGTCGGCATCTGAGCTACTGAAAAAAAAGGCTTCATCTGCTCGTGGCAGAATGTCTCCCCCTCTTCTTGCTAAAGCAATGCACCAGAGAAAGGAAGCCAGTTGTAAATTTGAGTAACGGTCATTTTAAAAAGAGTAACCGTCCCTTTTGTTGGAAACCTAAAGTATTTCTGCAAACTTCAGAGTTGAGTGAACAGTGGGACAGGATTTCCATCAGTATTCAAAAAAAAAAGAAAACCTGAACATCTCAGCAGAAGAAAAAAGCAATTTGCCAAGTGCCGGCACTAGGCTAGAACATGGGGCAATGGCATTTCCTCCTCCCAAAATAATGTGGCCCAAACCCAGATCCCTTAATATTCAGGAAAGGCTGAAGCTGGCATACAAATTATTAGGGCATACTGGTTACAAAGAGCAGCATAGCTTTTGAATTCTAGCCCCTGGAGCCTCTCACAGGATGGCAACTTGCATAAAAGAGAGCAAGATATCTGGCTAAGGACAAACGTTACAGCAAACGGTAAAGAAAATCTTAAGAGGAGAATCAAGGCTGAGGTACCGTTAGCTATAGCACCTTTACTGACATTTCATCCTTCACAGCAGTGCTCACATCCCGAGGGAGATGTTGGTGCACATCCAGTCTGAGGTGAATGAGGACCCTGCCCAAGACTCTTCTGTACAATGCTTTGCCTGGGATCTTGGCCTACATGGTGCATTCAGTTGTCCTCTGAGGTGGGGAGGAGGGGAAGATAAATAAATAAATAAATAGTGTTAAATTGCAGATCAAGAGTTGCTTTAGTAGCCCAGCTGAAATATGTGCTCTCAGTAGATTTAATATCCTTTAGGCAACTTGTCTGCGTACAGCACTAGCAAGGAAAAAACAAGTGGAAAGTGCTTTTTTCTATCTTTATCCTCTGAGTGTCCAACTCTTTTTGCTAAATCTCTACAGTCTGGAGCTTGAATTACCATTTCTGACCAGTGCAGAAACAAATGATGAAATATTTATGAGTCGTTCATACTTTTCATCTTACAGAACAGCCAGCACTAAATTTGCATGATCTAACCAAAGATGCCATTTCAAGAGAAAAGCAGTTTATACAGCAATATCCCAAAACTTTGATACATTAAAGGTAAAACCATCAAGTTCCTGCCTTTGCTTGTGCAGAGACACACGTTGTTTGAAGAGCATCACGCTATATTTTCTGAGGATGTTTAAATGTGTCATCTGGACCACCAAAAAGAAAGCAGAGTTAAAAAAATGAACAAAATTGCCTCAAAGTTAACAAGGCCAATGTTCATAAACCTGGTGAGAGAAGCTTGATTAAACCTTTCAAGGTTCATCCAATAAGGCTCTCTGGTACTTTATTCTTCCTCCACCCCCCAACCAAATCTCCATCTGTCTGTAGGAAATTTTGCATGGAAACCTGCCAGATAAAATAGCTACTTCATCTGGCTTTCAACCACCACTAGTTCCTTAAGGATTATGCTAAAATCTCTATTACTTTTAAGCCACGTCCTAAGTTAGAGATGGGCCATGCCTTGTCTCTATGAACTTGATATCCGTCTTACAAAAAAGGTAATTCACGTATACTTTTCTATTATACTTGCGATTATTTTCCATCTGCATTCTGTGCCCTTCATCTCATCTTGTACTGAAAGCTGAAAATGCTCCTGCTTCCTGGATTTGCTCAAAAGCTCTTAAATTTAAATAAATCCATCTCACTCCCCTGTGAATTGCCCCAAACCTTCCAGACAGAGCTGTCTCACAAGACTTAAGCGGACTTGACCCTCAAACTCTTGGCATGTGTTAGACTTCAATATCCATGTCTGCTTGCTGGCACAAAGAGGAGCTTGTCACCATGAGCTGGGGTGACAACTGACCTCAGCTCCTGGTACCTTACTTTACAAATAGCCTCTTTGAAACCTCTTCCTTCCCACAGCGTGGTGCAAGTGCCCTTAAATGCTTCCCCAAAGAAAGGTCACCTAAATTTGGTACCTCATAGATTGATTTTCATGAGGCTAGAGAAATCTGGCGATATTACAGCATTTCTTGCAAGCTCTTCTTTCCCGGAATAAGGTAGAAACAATCACATACCATCTCCCTATAAGCAATGTGCTCAAAACACAGCATCTCTCTGCTTCTGTCAGGAGCTCACCCACGGGTCTTCCGTCTTGGCCCTCACCATCCGTTGTTTACAACCAGTACCCCAGCTCCCAGAATGTAAATCCCTCTAGTAACAGAGTGGAGACTTTTCTGTCTATATTTTTAATAGCTGGGATATGTCATTTTTGGTCTACATTTTAATAATAAGTAGAATATCATTTCAAATGAAAAGTGCCAAGGAGATTTATGCGACACTGTTCTGCCTCAGGCATTAATGAAGCAGGATGCTATGCAGCAGGCACAGTTGTGTTATGTGTAATGATACGAATTGAACGCAAGGAATATAATTATTTGTGGTGTAACACAAATGCTGCACAAATAGCACTCCTGACAGTAAATACCACTGTTATGATAGGAAGGTTCTGCTAATGCCACTAAGCATTACAATCAATTCTTGATAACATCAAGTGAACCAAGCTAATAAATTGGGAATTATATGCCTCCTGCACATTTCTGCTTATGTGAGCCAGGACTTGTTTGCTAATAGAGTAACAAATAATCCTGCTGGAAAAACAGGCAAGAAAGCTGGAAGTTAACAAACCAAAAAAAAAGTCCAAATGTAGCACCTGCCCTGGAGGAAAACGACTTTTGCCGTGTGGCTTCATATGCAAGAATGACACACAAGGTATGTAAAGACATAAAAATCACCTTTTGCGAAGGTGTCTGCATAGCCAAACCTCTGCCTCAGCCCCCAACGGCCGTAACAACCCCCCAGAAACAAGATGTGGACTTGCTGTGTCCCAGGAGCACCCTGGGCACTTGTCCCTGCCGAAAGCCCAGCGGTGCGGAAAGGAGAACTGCTCTGGCTTCCACACGTCACGCGCTCATCTGCTCGCCCAGCTCTCCAGCCACACCTCTGCAAAATCCAGCCCTTTTATCAGCGTGAGCAAGGGGTGCTCCGTGCTCCTCTGCCCAATCCAAAGCATCCCGTGGAAGGGAAGAGAAGGACAGGCTGCTGCTGCTTTGATGGAAAGCGGACTTCCAGCCCCCTCCACCCAATATGAGATGGTTCAACAGGTCTGGAGAAGACTGTGAAACGCAAGTTACCAGACTGGAAAAACAGAAGAGAATCATAGAATCACAGAATCATAGAATGGCCTAGGCTGGAAGGGACCTTAGAGATCATCTAGTCCAACCTCACTGTTGTAGGCAGGGACAGCACCTCTTGACTAGACCTGGCAACACATGGGGACTGAGTGGGAATCGAACCCGCGACCTCAGTGTCGGTCAGTTCAGAGAATTTATGCCAGCTCCCAAATAAACTGCTGATGCTCGCTGCAAAGGGAGTGCTAGCAGCTCTCCTGCGATAGACTTAAGAGGAGAGACAAGGGCTTATGTAAGCCTCGCAATTTGCTCAAGGAGAAATTGGAGAAATCACTCAAACGAGGCGGGGATTAAACTGGGCCTGAGCTCTAGTGGGAGAGCTCAAGGAAATTTAGATTGCAGTGATGGAGAGAAGGAGAAGATTAAAACTCAAGGCTGAGTGACTAATGCACAACAAATGTAGTCAAATGAATCTCCTCCACCGAGGCACTTCCAGGGTTCCCATCATCTCGCAATCTTCAACGTACTTACTCTGATGGAAGGAAGGCAGTGCTGCTATTTCTATCTTTCACTTGGGGAACAGAAAAATAGGGAGATTAAATATCTTCCTCAAGGTGACCCAAAATATCTGTTTCAGAACAACAGAATTTCAGGTCTCAGCATAGCCAGGGGAGCATCACTCCCATCCGTCTGTGAAAAGCGGGTACTTCTAGGGGAGGCATCTGCTCCTCAGGGTTTTCTTCCAGCTTATAATTGGGGACTGCAGATCCCTGACCTGGGACACAACACCAAACAGCCTGTATAGCCAGTGCCAGTATCCTCCCCAGGCTCCCCTCCTCTGCTCACCCACAGACTTCTACTGAGGGCACCAGGAATTTTTTTGGGGGTATTAACGGGCACAGGGTGAGGGTGACACATTCAGGCTGGCATGTTTGTGACTCCTTTAATGACTGCACCAGGAGATGCAAGTGGTAGGGCCACCCGCAGTAATGACAGTGCCAAGACTCTGCTGTGGGTGTGAAAAAGATAGTGAGGGACCTGCCTGACAACCTGATTTGCAATTAAGTTGACTCAATTTGAATCCCACGCACAAGGATGGATCCTTACCCGTCAGGGTTTGTGGTTAAAATAAGCTTTTGGGGAGTGTCTTCCTTGTGCCTTCTGAGCTTGAGTTGGCTAAAATCTGTGAAATAGCTCCTGTGACTATTTAATCTTAGTATAAGTGAATTTGCCCAAAGCCACCAGAAATTACATTGCTACCAGACAGTCCTTTAGCATTCCAGAGTTTGCCAAAGAAAACCACATTCCTGATGGTGGACAGGAGACAAAATTTTGAGTCTAAAATGATTCAGGGAAGCACACAATTTGTTCCCAGTATATACATGGATGTCCCAGTAGGGACCATTAGCTTTCCTGCCCTGCCAGTGTAGTGTAAAACAATGAATCAAGTGTCCAGGAAGCACAAACCAAAGCCTGACATGAGAATGGCCCAACCTGTTGATTACAAGCCTCCTCCTCCTTTGTCTTGTGGCTACTCCTGCTTGCGGTTGCCCACTGGTCCAGCTCCAAGCAGGAGGATGAGTCGCTGCCATAGCCGGCAACGGTGCTTTGCAGGGAGAAGAGGATGTGGCACCGGCTGCTTCTGAGCAGAAGACAGCTTGGCCCCATGTCCTGGTGAGCAAGCAGTTCCTGGTCCTGGTCCAGAAAGGTCAGCTTGGCACATTTGGAAAAGTGAACCCTGCCCTCAGAAGATACCTGCAAGCTCTTGCTTTCAAACAGGTGGGAGTGATAAAATGTGCATTTTAATTTCATGGCCCAACTCTTGCAAGAGGTGCATAAAATTTTTATCTCCTTTGGTCCTCAGAAGCACCTTCCTCTGGCTCTCAAGCCCCGAGTCTGCTCAGCCATCTGCCTCCATCCCTTTGGCCTCGCTGAGTGCCATCCAGGTGCCCAATCTTTTCTCTTTATTAAAAAGTGAGTTGGATCCCTTGGGTGCTTTTAGAGGTCTCGCCATGTCTATGCAGGCTGCACATGGGGGAGAGGGAGAGCCACCCATGGAAGAGCTCACGGGACCTTCCTTCTCCTGCAGATGACAGGGATTTCTCACCACCCAACACAGCCTGATGGGTGGCTTGGAAGAAAAAACAGGAAAAAAAGATGTTCAACTTTGGTTCTGCATGCAGATCTGGAAATAGCACTGCCTCCAAGGCTGGCAGCAATTTTTACCCCCATCTCTATTTTGCTTGGCCTTTCACATGCCTGCCCAGCTGCCAAAACACATTTTCTGTTGCTGTCTCATTTGCAAAAGGTTTTTCATTCCTGTCTCTCTTCTTCACAATAGCTCATTTGCCCCTAGCTCTGCTCCCAGATGTACCATCTCCCAGTTGCGCCATCTCCCAGTTGCTTCCTCCCAAATTACTCCAGTCCACAGAAGTGTCCCTATTTCTTGCAGTAAGCCATGGATGGGGTCACATCACTTCATAAAAGGAGCTGCACGGTGGCTGGTTAATCTCTGTCCCCTTCCCGGACCTGAGTTGCTTTAGGATCTGCCACCATCCATCCCACCCCCAGTTTCCCATCCATGGGGCTGTGTCCAACTGGAGGCACCACGGTCATCCCACCACCCCACGTGTGTTCCAGCTGCGTGCCCTCCTTTCCCAAAGGTTTCCTCACAGCAGGCTCTCTGCACAGGCACACGGATCGTGCGAATCCCCCTTCCCACCGCAATCAGCGCCGGTGGCCAAGTGAACGTGTGGGTAACTAATTTATATGGGTATGATTTACATGCTTAATTAGCTTTGCTTTTAATTGCAGTATTCACAAGGCAGAATATTTTACCACAAAGTGCTATGCCTAGAGCCTGTTTGATTAAATACAGAAAGGAAAGTGTTCAGCAGCATAACGCTGAACCACCAGAAAGTCAATACATACAAAGGATTTGAAGGGTGCTTTTTTATTCCCCCCTCAACTAAACACATTTTACGAACAGCAGGGAAGAAAAAATTCTGAATTCAGTGTTAGTTACAACTTTTTTTTTTCTTCTTGCTGCTCTGCTGCAAATCAATCTCAGGATCTTGCAATCTTTTTTTTTTTTTTTTTCTTCACTGGAGGATAAATAAGTGATGCAGAGCTTTTTCTCAGTCTAACTTATTTCCCTTATAACAAGCTTTGAAAAAGAGCCAAACTAGGTGCATGTAAGCCCTTTGGCAAGAGCTCTGTCCACACACCAGCAGTCCCAGTGGCTCATTCTGCTCATGGAAATCAAGGTAAAACCTGTGCTATTTGCAGCAGCTCCCTCAAAAAAAAAAAATCCCATCATAAAATGCAGAAAGCTTGCACAGCATTTTCGGAAGAAACCCAGAGTAACTGTATGTACGAGCCCCATCTGTTGGCTGCATTACTGCTTACAGGGTGCAGACTGCATCCCATTGCCAAAAAAACTGCAGCCTCACTGCACGACACGAGGGACAGTCCCAGCTTTAGGGAGTGTTTTCCTGACCAACAGCCAGGCAGCGGTCAGTGGCGATCGCCAAATTATCCAAATTTGCCTCAAGTCACTCAGGCTCTAGAAGGGGAACTTGGTTACTCTCTTGGTGGGGGTCACTGTCCTGATGCCCTCTAGGCCAGGCCGCCAGCTGCCACAATTAAGGATGTTCCATTGTCCCCTTCTCCTCCACAAATAATATATTTTGGCCTCAGCAGCCTGAGAAAATTAATTCAGCCAAGGCTTTGCGAGCATTTGGGGCGTTTGGCCACTACTCCTGTTTGATCGTTTTAAGAACAAAGAGCTACAAATCCGCAGCAATTTACAATCTGACTTTCCAATTAAGGATTTGACGTGTTTTTATGCCTTTTAAGTGACAATATTTGTCAGGCCGTTTGTTCGGTGCATTGTCTACATGTGCAGTTACACAGGAATTGGTTTAATTAAGGTTAATTGGTGCATAATTAGGGCTGCTGCCAACACAAAAGAATGGCTGCAGACCAGGGAGAGAGTCGATTTTTATCCAGCTCCGAAGGACAAATAGCACAATGTGGAGATTACAGCTGAGTGGTAAAAACCTAAACTGCTTCATATTTTAGCTCTGATTTTTGTAAAACAACACGTCTAACTGCTTGGCAATGTTCTCCCTGGTGCACAGAGTCCTGTCCCAGTCAATGAAGCATTTTTAACAGTGGAAGGTGTTTGCACTAGTAAATCTTTGCAGCTGGATACTCTCCTTTGCCAGTGCAGGGGCACCTTGCAGGACGCAGTTCAGGGTAGAAAAACAGAGGAAAAAGGTGTGCGTGAGAGACACTTTGTGATTTATTCCATAATAAACTCACCTGGGATTGCTGGTCTGGCACAAAGCCGGTGGGACTAACACTCCAGCCTTGGTTGTGAGGCTCCCAGGTGATGCTGCCAGTGTCTGAAGGACAACCACGGGGTGGTTCTGATGTTGGTGACTTGTTTCTGCAACAGCCTAGCAGAATGATGGCCACAGAGCATTTATTATGTTGCTTTTAACTCAGCCCTACCCCCAGGGCACCTCCTTTTTTAGTACTGAAACTCACATGCTGCCTCTGTCTTGACCCCACTTGTAGCTGTCCCAGCCCAGGGCTCCCAGTTATCTCGGTCTAGGGGTGCTGGGAGCAACCTTCCTCTCTCCTCCGACGCGAAGATGCCTGGGATTGGGGGCGCTCCTGGGCCACGACACAGCCTCCTACCCCAGCTGCTGCCATGTGGTGGGCCTGGCAGTGCTAAGTTAGTGATTGGACCCGATCTCAAAGGTCTTTTCCAACCTAAATGATTCTATGATTCTGTGAAATGATTCTATGGGCACGCAGCCCTGGCAGCCTTTCCAGATGGTAAAGCTTGCTCCAGTGGTGTGTGGGGCCAGGTCAGAAGACAGATTTCAAAATAATGAAGGAAAATGAGAAGAGGACAGTGAGAGATTACAAGATAAGGAGAGTTAATAAACTGGAAATTAGGTGAAAACCCTAGTAGGCAGTAAATAGGGTCTGACCACTCTCATCTATGCATGCATACGCTCCTTCAAAAGAGCCAGAGACAGCAAATTAGGAGGAAGGAGAGGATTTCTCCCAGCTCACAAGGGCACCTACTTTCTTTATTACTTTAGCACTGACAGGACCCTGCACCATGAACCTGCTTCTGTCAAGCAAGGAATTGCAAGAATCTACTGAAAAGGCAATTTCCTCCTCTGGTCCCCTTGACCAAAGAGCTTCCACATGAAAAAAGTCTCCAACCCCCCCCAGTAAAATACTACAAACCTTCCTATCTCCATCGCATACACATTCTTCCTCATTACCATGGTGAAAGGAGAAGCGCGACTCTCCCAGCCAGATCAGCATCATCAACCACCTCCCCTTCCTACCCCCCTGCACCCGCTCCTCAGGAAAAAGCAAAATGGTCAGCAAGATGAGATCACAGACTAAAAAAGCCAAACATTTCTTGGCACAATTCCCCCATATGTCACCCTGTCCCCAGCAGCTCTCAAGAGATGGGGCAGTCTCAGGGGCGAGCGGCATATGCAGCTGCATCAGGCTCTATTAGAGGCCAGTTATGCTCTTACTATTATTTTGCAAAAAGCCAGGGAAATGGCTGTATATATTACAGAAAGCTCCAAAAAGCCCTGCCAGGCTGAGCGGCGATGTGTGCTGGAAATGAGGTCAGTCCCTTACAGTCCAGCATTCTCCCCAGCTTCCCCCTCACTCCCAAAAAGCCCATTTTCAAAGCGGCCGTTATCAAAGCAGACTGATTCTTTGGGTAGGAAAGTTTAGAAACAGCAATTTTCCAAGCACAAGAGGCTGAAGTTTCTTAATATACAGAATTTCTTTTTTGCCCTCATCGGAAAGTCTCCCTCTTCTCCACATCCATCATGCTAAAGCATGATGGCTGGTTGTCCCATACTTCCCCTTCTGCTGGTGCAGACCTCGTGAAGGTCCTTCCTTTGAAAGTCCACTTCTCTGAAGCACAAATACATAATTCTGCAGTTTGGAGCCTCTTGGCCTAAACCTCTCCTCATTTTGTTGATCGTGGTGCCACCGAGTGCATGACGAGGGTGTGAAACCAGATGTTTCGGCACTAAAGGCAACAGTGCTCCTTCAGTGCTCGATAACATACCCACAATTAAATATCTTGCTTAAATCCAGACTGTGAGCACCTGAAGCTTCGAGGTGCTTGCAATGGGATCCATTCTCTCCCTAATTTAACTGTCTGGGAATTACATGTCCAATCTAGCATCCCTCTGTGGTCCCTGGGAGACACAGGGACCACCTGAGGGCAATTTTTCCTTCCTGAGACGAACATCTTAGCCCAGAGGGCTGCTCAAGCAGCCGCGTTACCTGCTCTAAGTGATGCAGGTCCCACCCCAGCTGCCTGAGCTGTCTAACTTCAACAAATTGTGCCCCTGGCGAAAGCTATACATACCACAGCCTTCAATAGTAACCCCTGATCCACACCAAATCCAGTGCAAATCTAAAGACAAAGCAATTTCGGACCAGTCCAAAAGAGCAGTCAGCACTTCAACTTAAAAAACTCTTAAATTATGAATTAAAAATGAGCAAGAGGGTTGGGAAAAGAATTATACACCTGAGAGAGACTCACGATACACAGGTGGTTTCAGGTTGCTGAGCCGCAGGGAACAATTAAGCTTCTGAAGCCAAAGCAATGAAATCAGTGTCACAGAAATCAAAGGGCTCAGTACCTGCATGAATAGGAAAATTGGCTTCGCTCAAGCTATAGGTAACATAGTAAAATTGTAAATAACCAAGGGTTCTTTCACTATTGTACAGATTAACAACCAATATTTTTGTGTATTTTATCTTTGTGCTGTCATTTTGCAGATCAACCCTCTCCTTTTTAAGTCCAAGCAGCTCCCTTGATCATAGAGGTGCAACGTGTCGGTACTAAAGTCTCAGGAAAACACCGCGAGAGCGCAGCAGCCAGGTGTGAGGCGCAGGCCAGGTGGTTCAGCACGGAGAACATCGGGCTGGCAGAGCGACTCTGTCAAACCAAGAATGCAGCCATCCATGCTGCTCAGCCCGTCCCCAGCCAGCCTGCCAAATGGTCTGACTGTGCAGAGGATTTACGATTTGCACAGTGTCTGCTGTAAGAAACTACTTCACACCTTGGCAAGGGAGGGATGAGCTTGTTTCTCTGGTGAGGACCACAGGAAGTCAGGAATGACAGCTTCCTAAAGCTGGGAAAAAGCCTTAGGTAAAGATGAAAAAAGTGAAATTAGCTGCTCCTGAAGAGTTTCCTACATAGGAGCCAGATGACAAACTGGCACAGGTCAGCACAGCTCCACTGATGAACTGGCTGTTGCCACGTCTGGACCCAGAAAGGAGTGGAAGTCCCATCCACCCTTAACTTCAGGCAACAAAATGCTTTGAACTTCTTTCAAACACGATACACCTTATCCTAGGGAAGGAAAGGCAGCTCAGGGGTCTCACATGGGATATAGAAACCTCACAGTAAGGTCGTCAGCCATTTATCTATTACTATTATTAATAATAATTCCAGAATTCAATGGACAACCCAGCTCTGTAGTTGGCCTCCATCCCTGAAGGCCAGCCTGCTGCATCCGGGGGGCTAGTGGCTGTCAGGGGCTTGCTATTCCCTGCACGCTTGTATTAGATTCAATTTCTTAAACGACATTTGCTTTTTCACTTTCTGAGCAAGTATGGATTGGTATTTAACGCTCTCTGTTGACCGAACTCCATCACAAGCCTGTTTCTTAGCAATGATTTTTCTTCTCAGACTCAGGCTCACAACTGAACAAGCAATCTGTGGCTGACTGTGAAGCCTATTTTTTGATCCAAAGCATCCTCTTTAAATATTGCTGATGTATTGGTCATCCTGTTTATTGGTTGTAGTCAATAATATATTCCTAGTGAATTTCTAAATACAATGCCACAGAAGACAGTTCAGCTGTAATTCTCTTCTTACATAGCCTTGCTCCAAGCTCATACTAATAATATTTTGAGTACCTCCTCTAGAATAAGTCAAATGAGTCTGATTTGAGAATCAGAAACAGCTCATTATACATTTATTATTTGCTTGTTATAGTTGTCTTGCCGAGCTATCAATCCAGTCAGTTATGCAAGGGATTCTACCCACTAGGTGCTATTACTCTGTTAACATGATGAACTTCGTTTTCTCATTAATTACTGTGTTAAAAACAAAACATACACTATATGGAAAGGTTATTATGACTTGTATAATGAAACACATGTTAGGCCATAACTCAGGCACCAGCTAAAAGTCACTTGCCTATTAAAAGGGAATTGTGCTTCAGTCTATTCAGTCAAGGCAGTGTATGTGGGAGACGGAGAAGAAAATGAGAGGAGGACATAGAAACAATTGGAAGGGGATGTTTAAGACATAGCTGCACAGATTGACAAGGTCTCTTAGCTTTAGTCAAGCAGTGTGAAGAGTATTTTTTAAGCACAGTGGCCAAAAAAATCCACAAAAACTCTCTAACCACTGCCCAGCAAGACCCATAACTGTAAATATAGCAGTATTTTTTTTCTTACATGGAGTATTTCCATGCTGAGAAGCAATAGTGCCAGAGCATTTGCAGGCACAGCACTGATCCAGCTCTCGGTGCGGTGCTCACAGCCTTGCTCCCGAGCTTTGCCAAGGTGGGGATAAACCACTGGCATAAGCCATTTCCACTCATGTCCTTATTTTCTTCTCTGCTGCCTGCAGAAGATGAGAGTCAAGGTGATGTTCTCAGCCCGTTATGACCAGATGACCCCTCGGAAAGTCCATATGGACTAAGTCAGGGCTAAAACTGCCGATGACTAACGCAAAAACAGGTAGCAAGGACCCTTGTGCTTCAGGGAATGGGTTGTTTTCAAGATGTGGCAGCCTGATTCCTTTTTAGCACAAAGCAAAAGTAATGGTGATGCAGCAGTTTTTGCTGGATTGCACTATAATGTGTGCAGTGGGGTTTTTTTTACTCCCATGCAACTTGATTTCTTGTTTGGGGATGCTGTTTGTTGCTTAGCTACCGGATGCTGCCACAGCTGAAAAGCACTGCTTAAAGTGTTGATAAGAAGGAATTGTTTCTTCATGGTGATGAGAGGGAAAAGGAATTATCTCCTGGAGACATTGCTGGTACAAAGGAGGCACTAATGTGGTAGGAAGGATCAGGTAACACCAAGGGAGGCTATTCCTGGCACTTCACTGTTGTAGATTTGGTTAAAAAAACCTTGTGTCCTGCGACTGCCACCAGTCCCTAACAAAAATCTGAAAAAGAATGATAAACAACATCACAAAATTGCTGCCAGAAGCTGAATGGACTTCTCAAGTGGACCCTGTTTGAGCAAGAGCAGTCCCTGTGTCCCTGGTCATAACAGCCCATTACCATTAATGGTGCTGCACCAGCTTTGTACCTGTAAGCAAATTTGCTTCTGTGCAATTTGCACTTCTTTCCATATTAATGAAGCAATTGGTTTTTGGAATTATTTTTATTGCTAATTACATTAGTTTTATGCGCTTCTGGCTTGCTTCAATAAGCATTTAAGAAGAGAGACTTTTAATGGAACATTAAGTAATACGGAGAATTAAACAAACAGCTTAGAGTAATGGAAGAGGTTTTAGCTTCTGTTTTGAACTGAATTACATGGGGTTGCTGGATGAAATCTCCCTTTTGTGCAAAGGAAAGGAGTTCTGTTATCAAACACACAGCGCCGTCATCTGCCAGGAACGCTGACCCTGCAGAATCACACGCAGCCCGATCATAGACAGCGCTTGGGCTGCCCGAGATACGGTACAAAGAGAGGCTGCCAGAGGCAGGGTTGATTTATGTGCTTGCTCCCATGGCTGGGGAGGGAGCAGGAATTTGAAAATCTCTCCTAAAACAAGAGCTTCAGCCTCTCTCTGCTTCTCCTCTTGCCTGCGGACCAAGCTTCTCCTTCCTGCATTTCACAGCATAGATAGAGAGTGGGAAACCAAAGAGATTAAACTTCTTCAGGTTCTCATTGTTTCTTGAAAACAAAACCAGAAACGTTGTTCTAGCTCTGTATGTGACAAACGCACATGCTGCTGGCTCCCTAACTAGCTTTCTTTCCTGAGCTCACGTAATGTTTTAATCTAACTGGATTAAGGATGTGCAAAACCACATTTGCATAAAACTCACGGTGTGCAAAGCTCACTCTTTTTAAATGGCACCAAAAACTTGAGCTTTTTCTGTATTCATTTACTTGGCCATATGTTGGCTGAGTTGTCTAATGAAAAACGTCCAATGTATTTCTAAATTTGTTATTTCTTAAATACGCATGTGCCCAGACAGAAAAGCACTATCACAGTCCCCCAGCTCTTTCGGCAGACGCAGTTTTAGTTCCCATAGCTGCTTCAAAAAAGGCTGAGGTCTCTACCACACAGAAACCTACTGTGGAAATAGCCACACACTTCCACTTTTCAATCTGGACCTGCGCTCTGAATACTCTAATTTGGAAGTCTCCAGGTCTGTGGACATTTCGTTTTCAGTCTTCTCTCCGTCTCTTTCACCCTGAGCTTCAAGTCTGCATTTACGGTGCCAGAATTGACATGACAGCAGCTTTCCTCTGGCTCTTTCGGACATATGTTCATACTTCACTTAACCCTACCTAGCTTTATTTCCCCAAGGGCTATGACCCATCTTTGCAATCATAGTCAAGACCAAGCAAATATGAGGTCTGTGTATACAGACAGAGGTGTGCTTGTTTGGTTTTGGGGCACAGATGCCCCTTGGTAGGTGCATGGCCAGATCCATGAAAACCTTTTGATCGATCTTGGCACATGGAGGGACTCACTGCTGGGTAATGCTTCTAACTCAGTAATCATAAGGCATTTTGCATACAAGACAGCACCAAAGAGAGCCCAACTGATGCAGATGAACTGGTTCCCACTGCCTTCGGTGCAATTGGGACAGTCCTTCAGTGACCCTGAAGGGAAGATGATTGACTGAAATACTATATACCATTGACTGACTGATAACTGCAGGGGAGAGTCAATGACAGGTTTTATTAATGCTTAATTAAGCCAAATAGAAGATGACTTCCCTTGGCCAATGTGCTCCCCTGAACCTGCTTGCACTCTATTTCAAAGTAAGCAAAGCTTATAAAGAGTGTTGAGCATTGCGAGTAGCTCCACTTGCCTGGAGAAGTCAGCATAATCCTAGCTGGGCCTGGAGACTGGCTCTCTAAGGGATCGTGTCCTTACAAGAAGATAAGGCAGTTGGTGTGCTACCAGAGCACATTTATTATAGGTAGTAAAGTTGAGAACAGCAGCTCTGCCTGGCTGACTGCCCAAACCACTCCGGAGCAGGAGGGTCGGACTGGCAGGCTTCGTCTGCATAGCAGCAAAACTTGAGCTGCTGTTCATGGCTGCTTTGCCCTCTTGTTCCCAGCAAGGTGTGGGGAAGGCAGCTGCTTTCTGAGCCTACAACGTGATACAAGGCAAGACAGAGCATCTTTAAATGGTGAGGGCAAGGAAAAAAGGTCTCCTGTCACCTTCAAAACTTTGCATCCTTCTTGCCGTGGCCCACACCATTCCCTGTGCAGCTGATACTTTTGTGATGGGACATTTCCTTGCTGCTTCAGTCACTATGTCCATTATTATATCTGATAATTGCAGAAGTAAACAAAAAAAAAAGGAAATAAGGAGCGATAGTCTTGTATCTCTCTTGGGCTGGTTGACATGTCAACGTTTGCTGACTAACTTTAGGGATTACCTTCAAAACTTTTTGATTTCCTTCTTGCACTTGGACTGCCTAGAAGCTGCCTGGCACCAGGCTCTGCTTAGAGCGGAGCATACAATCACAGAACTATTTAGGTTGGAAAATATCCTTGAACGTCAAGACCAACCGTAAACCTGTCAAGTCCACCACTAAGCCATGTCCCTAAGCACCACATTCACGTGACTTTTAAGTACCTCCAGGGATGCGTTTCTACCACTTCCCTGGGCAGACTGTTCCAATGCTTGACAACCCTTTCAGTAAAGAAATTCTTCATACTATCCAATCTAAATCTCTCTCGGTGCAACTTGAGGCCATTCCCTCTTGTCCTAGTGCTTGTTAATTGTGAGAAGAGATCGACACCCACCTCACTACAACCTCCTTTCAGGCAGTTGTAGAGAACAATAAGGTCTCCCCTCAACCTCCTTTTCTCCAGGCTGAACAACCTCAGTTCCCTCAGATGCCTCTCATGGGACTTCTAAGTTCTCAGAGACTGGTGGAGTCCGAAACTTGGCAGAAACCTCTAGGCAATGCTGTCAAGAATTATACAGAACCAACAGTACAGATTTCAATATATCATGTATGCACTCAATTTAAAAGAGAAAAACTAAACCAGAGACATTTCAGGGGAAAAAAAAAATCAAGCCATGGCACAGAGCCTGTTTATACCCAAAGCACAAGCAGCATCGCTTATGCCAACAAGCCCACCCCAGAACAAAGGCAGTCACATGCAGGGAGGCAAGTCCTTCTTCCAGGAACATCAGACGGAGCAGGATATCAAGTCCTAAGAAAACACTGAAAAAATCCGTTCCACGTC